>NC_141470.1:8735975-8894961 GCF_009769465.1 Tauraco erythrolophus
CAGAGAGGCTGACTGACCCATCTCTGCTCCTAGTCTTCATTTAGGCCAAGCTGAAGCCACTAGCACCATCAAGCGAGGCATCATCATGTGTCTCCTGAGAATTTTGTTTCACACAACTCTTTTTACTGTCCTTGCATACAGTATTTTTTTTGCTGTCCATGTACAATACTTAAACAGAGAGCAGTTTCTTATCAGAAACTGACCAAATTGGAAATTAAGAAAAGAGAATCCTATCACTTGCATTCACCCCAACAGGAAAACATTCTTGTTTTTATCACAACTTTTTCTATCGTCTTGCTTGTTAGGAAATACAACCTTTAAAACACAAGTAAAGAACCAAAAAGAACACATATCCAAATGGCCAAAAAGCAGTCCAAGTGATAGTACTTTGCTTTATTCAATTAAGGTTGACTTTAAAATAGCGTTCTGCATGTTTCAACTGTAACTCTCTTGAGACCAGGCTCCAGTGGCCAAAAGAGTTACTGAAATACAATGATGCAATACACTAGAAAGTGCCAAGGGTGCCATCAGCTATACCAAGGCTTAGTAAACAGCACTCCATAAACTCTAGTAACGGATACTGAAGTACTGACACAATCTCCTATTGTTCCCTTCTGTTGTCCTTACTTCCTCTTCTACATTCAGTGCCTGTTGGCTTGTTCTCATCCACTCCACAGCCTCAAGAAGACACACCAAGACTCTCAGCTGCCTCAGGGCTGACTGTCACAGGGAAGTTAAGCATTACCAGAATACAAAACATGCCAATCCCAGTAACATGTGACTCATCTAAGAGTATTTACAGATGATAAACATGAGGTGCTGAAAGAGTCATGGAGAGCTCTTTATCTGAATACAAAGACAAAAGAAAAGGCTGTCTTAAGACATCAATTTATGGTGAAGATCACATTTCCCTAGAAAACCAGGGAAGAAAACAGTGCTCATGGATGAGTAAAAATATACCTTAATCAAAAGGTGGGAATGAAAATAATTACAAATCAGTAGGGTTTTAATCACTTTAGGTCAAAACTTCGAAAGTCTACATTGTCCTACACTTATTGCTTTCATTCAAAGATAAAAATTAAACTTCTAACAGATGTTAAACCTTGAAATGTCAGAACCACTTTTGGCACAGTGAAATCCTGGTGAGTATGCTGAAATCTCTAGGGCAGCCTGATGAGCTTGCTACAGGCAAAAAAAAAACCACTTTCATGCCTTTAAAAGATTGTTTTGCCACCTCATTCATGTTTTAAATTAACAAATTATAGATTCTGGGTCAAAACATACTGTCTACCTCAGTATCTAAAGGCTAATTAATTGCATCAATCAGGTAGACGTGGTGCTTAGAGATGTGGTTCAGTGGTGGCCTTGGCAGTGTTAGGTTTACAGTTGGATTTGATCTTAAGGGTCTTTTCCAATCTAATGATTCTACGATTCTATATTCCTACATACCAGTTACTTCCAAGAATCCAAGAACCCCAATGATCTGAGCATGTCTTTTAAACTAAAAATTTCACTTCACTTTGTAACTAAGACAAGAGGTCCTCATTGACTAAAAAATTATCTGGATTTGATTCTATAAAGGTTTTGGTGTTTCTTATTTTACTTCTTAATGACTCTGAAAAATCCCATGAACCCTGATACAAAAAATCATTCTTAACACCTAAATTTGGCACCGCAGAAATCTGTCTGCTTGTTTTAAAAAAATAGGCTTCAAAAGCGATATAAGCCAATAAATGCAAATTCAAGCTTCCCCAGTCATTTTATAATGACTTATCAAACAAGTTCACATACGTTTTTTAAGAATACTACTTTCATGTCTTAGTTTGGACTACAAAACCAATGTACTTCCAATTTGATATACTGTCTCTTTTTTCTCTCTGCTCCTCTGCAGTAGTGAAAATCTGTTAATAGAAAAACATAAAATGGTATTAAGATTGCTTAGCAACTTCAGCGGAAATGAAATGTGCTGGGATGCCACTTTCATCCCCCTTTTTGTTTTGCAGAGGATGTGAAAAGCTACATCACCAGTCAAATATAACCATACCACACCCTGCCCAAGGTGGGTGGCTGAAGCTATGTAAAGTGCTGAAGGATTAATCCCAGTACAGTGGAAAATAAAGGGAATCTGTAGAATTTATTCGCTTTCCATCTTCTGGAATCAACTTACATATTTTGGATTCCATATTTGTTAATACAGGAGATAAGAAACTAGTTAACTGCTGTTATTATTAAGGAGCAATTTCTGAATCAAAGCTGGGATACAAAGCACGTTTAGGTTTTAAATTCCAGAGCTGGCTATGGAAATTAGATTTTCACTTAATGATCTACATGGGTTATGCACAGCAGCATGTTTCATAAAACAGATCTGTTTGCATGTACGAAGGCACGTGTGTACTAATGAACACCACACGTATGTTAATACTTAGGTCAGCAAACCCTATCAGCCCCTGCTGACTTGTATACATATTTCTTTTAAAACATTTCAGAGTATCATAGAACAGTTTGGGTTGGAAGAGGCCTTTCAAGGTCATCTAGTCCAACCCCCTGCAATGAGCAAGGGCATCTTCAACTAGATTAGGTTGCTCAGAGCCCCATGTAACCTCGCCATGAATGTTTCCAGGGATAGGGCATCTACCCTATCCAAGCCACACCAGCTAGGAAGTTTCCTAGTGATGTTGTTAACCCGGGCCTCAGGAGACAGCAGACTTCCCTAAGAGGAAGATCTGTCCGGCATACTGGACCCTCAGCTCCCCTCAGATGGGAGTCACCTACCACTAGAACCTGTCTTTTCTTCCTCACGGAGGTGGCCGGTGATATGGCAGTAGTCTTTTCTGGTACTTTCTGCTATATACCTCTCTCTCTATGTATATACCTCTGGTATAGATGGATCATCATCAACATCATCCATTGACTGACTTTCCACATGCAGAGCCTCATACTTGTGCTATAGAGGCACCTGGGAAGGTGAGGTGGGCAAGAAGAGGGTGTGCCTGCTGCCCCAGCACAGACTTGCCTCCATTCACTCCTTTCCTTTAAGCTACTTCCTTCTGCCTGGTGGGAGGAGGACACAGCATCCCCTTGATCTGTTTCTGGTGGCTGTTCCTGTTTCTTTCTCAGGGAGGGCAGAGTATGGTTCCACCAGTCTATCTTTTTCTCATTTCTCTACTAATGACCCTGTGTTCAACTCTTACCTAGGTTGAAATAGCAGCCAAATGTCCTAATAATAGCAGCTGATAAGAGTAGCTCTGAATAACAAAGTGCAATGTCTTTGAAAATACCGTTTTTTCCATCTCAAGCAATGACATTAAGTGATTCAAAAGCATTATTTCACACTTCTTATAATAACCACACAAAATGGAAATTTCTTTTTTTGCTCACAGTAGCGGATGAATACACACAAAAATGTATTGCTAGTAAAGGGTCATTTGCTACTTGTTTTATGGATTTTAACCAGCATTTGCATCAAGCTTGAGCAGAAGCTATGTCATATGACTGATGCAGAATGAATTCCATCTTACTCAAATTATATTTGCAATGCTTATTCTCATGAGAAGAGAAAGCTCCTTAGGTCAAACGGCAATGAAAAAGATATTTCATTCCACCTCATATTCTGAATTTTACCTGTAATTAAACACAGTGCTTTAATATCTGGATGCATTTGGATCTGCTCAAATAGGATTTAATATCCTTCTATAAATAGCAAGTTCTGTCTAAGCTATCACTGGTACAGAGATAACTCTTGCAAGTTTTATTATTTTTATAGGTAAAATATATACCATATTCTCTACATGCAATACTGTCTATACACGTGTGTAGAAAATGTAATAATGAAATAACATTTTTATACTGCAAGTGCTTGTATTTCCACATTGATAAAAGCTTTTTTTATCAAACAGTTCTGCCTGGATTAATAAAATTTCTGCTAATTCTAAACGAAAAAGCACCTAACAAGCTTCCATATCAATTACATGGAATTGAGCCAAACGAGGAATCTACTATTAACTTCTGGAATAAGAAATGTTAATTCTTTTAGTTAACTGGCCTTTTGGGATTTTTAATAGGCTGAATCTAGTATACTGTGGGATTTTAGCATTGACATGTTTCTAATGAGAGGTTAATGAATCTAATCTCTCATACCATGGTAAAACACAAGACTGGGATTCAGGGAGTCAGTTCTGATAATGTTTGGCTGTGTTCCAGTTGAGTTCACTTATTTATGAAGTTTCCATCAGATGCTCCACTTCTTACTAAAACATGAAGTGCATTGGAAAAATAAGGTCCTCATGGTGTAGGAGGAACTGTCAGCAACCCAAGGAAAAGGCCAAATTAAAATTAAAAGACATTAACCTCAGCATCTGTCAAATAGTTTTGAAAGGAAGATGGAAAAAAAGAAAAAAAGAAGGGTGAATACAGTAGCCTAAGACAAACAGAATTACCACTTTTACCTGTTTCCCAGCAAACTACTTACTACATAAATAGCCTTAGTCCTCTGAGAACAGAATCTTTGATAAAAGGAATTATATAATCTGGCTAAGTACTATTCTTCACTGACAACTCCCTTCACCTACCTGGCATTTGAATGTGATAAGAATACCTTTCTCAGTCTTCCATTTCCTGCTTTTTTGGGTTCCCAAAAACCTCTGCTTTTTCCAAATCCTTTCCTTAGGGAATGTAAAATCCAGTAACACCTTGCAGTCATGTAAGGTCGAGACTTGTGCGAAAAACCACAAAAAAAGGTTGAAAGATTACTTAGGGCTAACGAAGCATCTATATAGGCCTGAAATCACTAAGGGTGAGACCGTGCATTTTTAATTTGTACTGTGCTTATGGAGTCTATATCTGCGTTTCTACATGCTACTGCAGTGCAAATAATGTATGACAGAAGTCTGGCAAAAAATATTTTACTCTATTCAGAATTTTTTTAAGTTTTTGGTGGGATTTAGAGATTAAAGACTATAAGGAGAAAAGCAAGACTTAATCCTTGTTGAGAGAAAATGAAAAATGAAGTAAGAACAGCACTACCAATGCAAGAGAAAAACAAAAGGCAGGTATACCTTTAAAATGTTTCCTCTGATACACACTGATTATTAGGTGTCTATCTAATATTACATCCATATCTGTCAAACACACCTGCATCTATGAAATAAGCTATAATAAGACCTAGATCCCAAATATGAGAGTAATAGCACATTAACAACAAGCTTTATAATTCGAAAAAAACCATTGTAACATAACTTGGCTTGTCTTCAGCAGAATTGTTAATAGTGAATAATTTTTTTTTTTATTCACTGTTGAAACTTTCATAGAGATAAACTAATTCTGCTCAGCTTGTGTACCAGGAAGAACTGACAGAAGTAACATGTAAGGACTCTCTTCCTTAGGAAACAGAACAAGTTAGTGATAGCCATTAAATGATGAAGTCTATATCTGATACAGCAGCTAACAGAGCAGGTTTCTGAGGTCATCTTACATGTGATTACTGACACCAGTTATCATTTCATCAGGCTTGCAGATTTGGCTATCATTTCTGTCAGTTTAAATAGTACAAAGGAAGTATCTTGTTTCCAGCAGAATATTGCTTGCTCTGACAATTCACAGCAAATACACTTTTATCATCTTTTTGAATCTCAGATCAGTGTAAAGCAAATAAGGTTCTTTTTCACATATTTATGTGTCGTCAAGTGGAACGCAAATCATTTGCCAAGTCTACCCGTCAAAAATCTGTTGCAATATTCCATGCAATCCACATCCAAAGAATCACAGTGAGATACGTTCGGACATAACCTACTCCAGCCCAACCAAGTATACAGTTCACAGCAGACAGGAGACCCTAAGTACTGAAAACAGTGAAGTTTCCTACAACTTTTCTCCCCCAGAAAGACCAAGTATACAGTTATAGCAAGCAATTCCATGCTCAACACAACTCATGAAATCTGATTTCCTGTCTCTAGCTGGATTTCCCTCTACCTGATCCAGTGCAAACTTTTCCCAGTTGAGCTTTAAACAGATTCTCTGGCAACTAGCAACCAGCTTATGGTAGGGAGACTTACTCTCTTCACAGCCATAACCTATAATTTAGAGCTCTGCTAAGCCATCTATATTCAGAAATTTTTCATATCTTTGAGAACTTTGGTCTTTGTCAAATTCAGTTTAAAGTAGTTCATATATCCAAAAGACACTGCAGAGAACAACTGCATGGATAAGCTGATCAGCAGAGAAAACTTGAGTCATAAAACTTAATTTTCTTAAGAAATTAAGAAAAATAGTAATAATCTGGATGACAGTGTAGAATATTCAAGATAAGAAATTTGTCAAAGGAAAACCAAACAATGTATTTGACCAGTAATATACATGAAACATGCATAAGCACCTCAAAAGCAAACAGAACTCAGTGAAACCTCAAGCAGTCGGCAAAGAGATACTCTATTTTCATTGCTAGTTCAAAAAATCACTCTTTGGCATCTCAATACATACTTTACTTTAGCCCTGTCCTCAAAACAGTCATTTTTTTGCAGACTACTCTAACGAATACTTGGAATTTGTTTTTATACATGTTACATTTCCTAGCAATTGGCAGCCCAATTCTGCAATTTAACAGCGCCATAACATGGGTCTAGGTCTTTTCCTAGAAACATGGGTTTCTAGGTCTTTTCCAACCTAGAAATCTATGAATCTATGAATCTATGAATAACATGGGTAAATAAATAAATGCACTTTATGTAAGTCATTCAGCCAGCCTTACTGCTTTTCAAATGTTGTTATATTTTTACTATGCAACTGTGAATGATGAGCATCCCTCCCTCATCCCTCTCTGCTTAGCTTCTTTTAAGTTTGTTCTTGCCTAAAATAATGCTTTTTTCAATACAAGCAGGTCAAAGTGATCTAAAGTCCTGTAATACTTGAAATAGCTGATTTATATTTCCAATTTATTTTAAGATTAACAGGCTCTTCTGCCTCTCTTATGAGACCTTGAGTTGAATTTCAGATATTACTCTAATTCACTTGTCTTTAGAACTCTGGTTCCTTATTTGGGTTAGGTAAATTCCAACCCTGGCAGCAGTCATGTTCAGTTTTGGTGCTGCAACACTGAGAGAAGGTTTAAGCTGCTCTGAAAGCAACACACTCAATACCAGCTTGAAGCATTCTTATTTGAGAACATTTTATTTCAACGTGTCAAAGTTTGTAAAATAAATAGAATTTGGAATTATAAACAGAATAATTTTTAAAAAATATGCTTTAGCACAGCATAGGATAAGAGATCATGTGTGGGTATGGTAAACTTGCCATGAGGTGAACATACAAATAAAGTATATGTAGTAGAAGTATTAAAGATTTGGAATAAATAGCTGGAAAAAAAAATCGCCCCTCAAATAACAAGCCTAAGTAGAACAACATGGCAAGTATAATGAGATTTACAGCACTGGTCATGTTATTGAAGAGATATTTCTTTCCAGGATAGAAGAAACTTGTTGCAAAGGGCATCCAGTACTGCTTTGCTGACAAAAGTTCTTTCTTGAATGGACAACATTCAAAACTTTTACTCTATACGCGAACATAGGAAAAAACAAACAACTTCGAATCTCCTCAGTCATTTCAAAGTAGGTGAAAATATAACAACTATATAACAGACTATCCTTGAACTTATAGTTTTGAGACAATGTCCTACTACAAAGAAGATACTATAAAATGACCCTCCTCGTTTAGCTATAATGGAGGAAAATGCTGCCAGTTCATATTGTGAAGGAAGAGAAGGTATCAAACATCAACATTTTCATAAACCTGTTTTCAAAATCCAAACCCAGATCCCTTGTTGCACAGTGTTCTAGGATTCTCAATAAAGGCCAAAAAAAAAGCCACAATAAAGCCACTCGCTTGTCAAACTCTAAACTTACTTCATTCTTTTAAAGGCTGTAAAAAATAGTCAAAAAAGCTCCCCTTCAGCAGACTGTCAAATACAGCACACTATCCTATAACTTCCTTTTATTTATTCTCTCCCAGTGGCTCTGGCAACCACAAAGAGAAGAGAACAGAGGCAGAATTGGAATCCACTGGAGGGCTGGAGAAAGGCTGAGTTCTCTGGCTCATTTTGTGAGATGATTCTTGCACTGTCACTTGCATGATTGAAATTATTTACCTGAACCACTGTTAGTATAAAACATGTTTAGGAAGCAAAAGTTCAGTTTATTTTCCATGAGAGTGAATTTTTTTTTTCCCAACTTTACAGTAACCCTGGTGGAGGTTTTGCTTATTTAATAGACTCCATACCTGCCACTTTTTCTCCCTGTCAAAACTATATCCTCCAGACAATTTGTCTGGAGAGAAAAGACAAACAAACTCCATTCATGAAGATTATATTTAGTAATAAACCAAGACAAACAACTAGCAAGAGTCTGAAGGTGCAGGACACAGGACAGCAAGTGAGAGTAATATGAGGAGCCTTTAAGTGAAATCAGAGGAATCAGGAATCAAGAAGAACAAGAGATAATGTCTCAGACTCATTAAATAACTCATTATTTGTATATGATTAACATCTCCAAGTGTCGTGGTTTAGACCAACTGGAGGAGGAAAGGGTGGAAAAAAAAAATAGGGAGGAAAGGGCAAAACTGGTGGGCTGGGATAAGGGCAATTTAATAGGACAATACAAGAAAAACAAGAAGGGATAACAACTACAATAGCACTATTACAAAAAACAGTGCGACAACTGCTCAACACACGGAACCCGGACCTCAGCCTGCTCCTCCTGAACGCCCCTCCCCTGGCCAGTGCTTCCAGCAGACACTCTGGGCATGACATCACACGGTGTCAAACAGCCCCTGTCCAGGCTGCAGCAGCTGCTCTGGGCATGACATCACACAGTGTCAAACAGCCCCTGGCCAGGCTGCAGCAACTGCTCTGCGAATGACGTCACACGGTGTCAAACAGCCCCTGGCCAGGCTGCGGCAGCTGCTCTGGGTATGATGTCACATGGTGTCAAACAGCCCCTGGCCAGGCTGCATCAACTGCCATAACTCTGTCCCCTCTCAGCTTCCCGTGAAAAACTTAACTCTTTCCCAGCCGAACCCAGGACACCAAGAAACTGGAAAATATGAAAAGTTATTATTGGGTAACATCTTTGCTTTCAATGAAAAGATCAGATGTTCCTTCTAACACCTCAAAAAAAATCCCAAACAAAGTCAAGCATAGTCCAGTTCAGGTCTCGAGCTGACACCCAACTATTTATGACACTATCACTGCCTGCTGTTCTTTAATTTTGCGTGACCTGTGTTCACCATTGCTCAGAACAACGAACCACAGCCTTTTTATGCCAAGTGCTATCTTTGCAATTTTACATACAGAATCGCTACAAAAACACAAACACATCTTGAAATTAATTCCAGGCTGTTTCATCTATACCAGAAATCTAGTCTTTGCCAAAGTTCAAACAGAGATCTCTTACCAGCAATACTCCTAGAATTAAAATGCATACACATTCGCTTTTCTGATAGTTCAAATAAAGGGGAAAAGGTTAAATAAGCTGCTAAGGTTTCATAGCGAAGTCAACAGTAGAACTGAGAAAGAAAATGAAAAAGACAGCTTTAGTTCTATTAAAAATTCTGCCTTTTCACCATAAGATTCTTTTCCTTTCCCTTCAGAAACATAACCTTGAATTTTTATCTTGCTAGCCAAAAGAACAAGGGTGTCTCTCCACGGATGCCTGAGTGTTTTGAATAAGCTTTCCTACCATTTGCTTTCCAAACTCCACAGCAGTCTTATGTTACAGTTTGCTTTGGAGGGGATGGGGCGCTGTGTTCCCCCTGACATAGCACAGTTAGTTTTCGGGCATATTGACTGGAAATACAGATTTTGCAAAAATACAGACAAAGGAAAGGAAGACATGTACACAGCGCTGTTCTCCTCAGATACCATGTGGGCAGTAGTCAGTAGGGAAAGACATGGGCCTCAGGCTGTATTGAAACGTAAGCGAAACTGTTCAACGGAGGTGCAAAAGGCAAGGCTGGTCATCCAGTTAAAAGCACAGCTTCAGCCAATGGGATTCCAAAGTTCTAGTCAAAGATCATAAACGCATCCCTGAAATTAGATGGCTAATTCAGGACAAACTGAATTTTTGTTAGTGCAACAATAATTCCAGATGAAGATTCCATTGATCAATGATTGCTTTACTATTCTATTAAATTTGGAAACATAGCCACAGAAAAGTAGTCAATACATTACAACGATTAAAATGGCAAAACACTACAGGGAAGACAAGGGAAACTGAGGACATCTTGTGTCATTGCACTAGAACATTATAACATGACCATCCACAATGTATGTAATATCCTTCTTAGTATCCTAAAACTAAAACTACTTGGGTTCTACACATCCCTACAAAGATAATCGTATTAAACGGCAAGATGCTCCAACCTTCAACAGCTATGAAAGAGGTTACATATCGAGAATCGCTGCTCCACAGAACGAGCAGCTTTATCAAGAAGTTCAATTCAGAATTTGAGCATTTTGCAGTAAATAAGTATATAATTCTATCACTTACGCCACAATTTTGTGTTTAGTATTTCTTTCAAGGCCCAGCACCTATGTAGAAACAGTATACCTATTTTTGATTTTTTTTAAATATGACTCAGACTTGTTTCTACAATGATTTTTTTTTCCCATAATTCTATAAATATTGCTAGTTCAACTTATCTATTACTGGCTACTAGAGAATAAAATTAGACTGTGGAAAGTAAAATCAGCTTTAAAACTGACAAAATAGGACTCAGTAAATAAATATACCAGCATTTTTCACATAATGCATTTCTATAAATGAGGGAAGGTTAATTTTAAAGCCCCCTCTCTCCCATTACTCTTCGTGCCTTTATGTCTGATTTTATGCTAGCTGAGGAGTAATTTTCATGAACCAGTAGTTTTTCAATGGATATGGATTATCTGAGCTGCAGACTTTATGTGTAAAATATGTTAAATCGGATAAATGTTAAAATGTGTTTCTTGTTTCTAATAACAATCAAAACAAAGGTTTCAAGCTGAAAATTTAATGTGAAAACAAGCTCTGAAAATAAATTTAATATCCTGTAAATAAAAAGCTCTTATTGTATAAATCAGCAGCTTTTTAAAAATTTTCAGCTCAAGAAACATCCTATTACTAAAATTCAGATACCAAAGAAATTAAAGCTGCCAAAATATTTTAGTTGCAGATATTTCCAAACTCATGCAAGGAGGAACAGGGACGTTTAAACAGCAGATAAATAAATGTCAGAATGCAAGAAAGGTTCAGAAGACTGGTTGACCTGGTTTTGGCTGGGATAGAGCTAATTTTCTTCTTAGTAGCTGGTATAGTGCTATGTTTTCGGATTTAGTATGAGAACTTTACTGATACTACACTGATGTTTTTAGTTGTTGCTAAGCAGTCAAGGACTTTCAGCTTCCCGTGCTCTGCCAGGTACACGAGAAGATGGGAAGGAGCATTGCCAGAAGAGCTGACCCAGTCTGGCCAATGGGATATTCCATACCATAATGTCATACTCAGTATATAAACTGGGAGAGCTGGCCGAGGGCAGCGTGATTGCTGCTCAGGACAGCCTGGTTATCAGTCAGCAGGTGGTGAGCAATTGCACCGTGAGGCCAGCATGGCTTCACCAAGGGTAAGTCCCGCCTGACAAACCTAGTGGCCTTCTATGATGGAATGACTACATCAGTGGACAAGGAAAGAGCTATGGATGTCATCTATCTGGACTTTTATAAAGTCTTTAGCACAGTCCCCCACAACACCCTTCTCTAAATTGGAGACAGATGGATTTTATGAGTGGACTGTTCAGTGGATGAGCAAGTGGCCGGATAGTCGCATCCAGAGAGTAGTGGTCAACAGCTCAAAGTCTGGATGGAGATCAGTGATGAGTGGATCCCTCAGAGGTCCATATTGGAACCAGTACTGTTTAGTATCTTCATCAATGACACAGACAGCGGGATTGAGCGCACCCTCAACAAGTTTGCATGTGGCACCACGCTCAGGGGCGTGGTTGACACACCTGAGGGATGGGATGCCATTCAGAGGGAGGACCTGGACAAGCTCAAGAAGTGGGCCCATGTGAATCTCATGAGGTTCAACAAGGCCAAGTGCAAGGTCCTGCACATGGGTCAGGGCAACCTCCAGTATCAATACAGGCTGGGGCATGAAGGGATTGAGAGTAGCCCTGTGGAGAAGGACTTGGGGGTACTGGTGGATGGAAAGCTGCACATGAAACGGCAATGTGTGCTCACAGTCCAGAAAGCCAACTGTGTCCTGGGCTGCACCCAAAGAAGCATGGCCAGCAGGTTGTGGGAGGTGATTCTGCCTCTTTACTCCGCTCTGGTGAGACCTCATCCAGGTCTGGAGTCCTCAGCCCAGGAAAGACATGGACCTTTTGGAGCAGGTTCAGAAGAGAGCCACAAAAATGATCAGAGGGATGGAACCCCTCTCCTATGAAGAAAGGCTGAGAGAGTTGGGGTTATTGAGCCTGGAGAAGAGAAGACTCCAGTGAGACCTTATTGTGGTGTTTCAATACTTAAAAAGGGCCTATAAGAAAGATGAGGACAAACATTTTCGCAGGGCCTGTTGCGATAGGATAAGGGGTAATGTTTTTAAACTAAAAGGAGGTAGATTCAGACTAGCTATAAATAAGAAATCTTTTACAATGAGGGTGGTGAAACACTGGAAGAGGTTGCCCAGTGAGGTGGTAGATGCCTCATCCCTGGAAACATTCAAGGTCAGGTTGGATGGGGCTCTGAGCAACCTGATCTAGTTGAAGATGTCCTGCTCATTGCAGGGGCATTGGAATAGATGACCTTGAAAGGCTCCTTCCAATCCAAACTATTCTATGATTATGCATCACTTGTTTTGTATATTCTTTTATTATCATTGTTATTATCATTCTCTTTTTTTCTGTCCTATTAAACTGTCTTTAGCTCAACCTACAAGTGTGTTTTTCCCAATTCTCCTCCTAATCACATTCTGGAGGGGAGAGTGAGTGAACAGCTGCATGGTGCTTAGTTTCAGCTCGGGTTAAATCACAACAGTGGTTGAAATATAAAAAGCCAAATACAAAATATAATCTAGATTAGCTAATAGTACTCTAGTGGGATGCAAGCACATTTTGGAATACAGGATACTAAGGAGCTAGGAAAAAAAAAAAACTTTAAATAACTCATTCTCAAAATTTTAAACCCTCTATAAGTATCAGAGTGAATTCTAGTAGACTGCTTCTGTGGTTTTTCTACATAGAATGTACAGAAATAACAGTGATAAAACTCCAAAGATAACTTCTCATCAGATCTGTGTGAACAAACATAATCTACTGTCAAATGAGAAGCTGTCAACATGCAGCAGAGCAGAGAGGGTGATTGTGTCTATTGCTAAGAAGGGAATTCTAGTAACTAACTGCAGTGAACTTCAAGAAAGCAAATAGAAAAAAGATTATTTAGAACGTAATTCTGAACAGCACATGTCAAAATATGCACATTAATGTCATTTGAAACAAATGGCTCCATGCCAACTTTAGAAAACATTTTTTTTTTCCATGCTCCAAAACTACTACTATTTTTGAAGACATTTTCCTTACCGCAGCTAAAAGATCACTTTTTTTCCTATTCAAGTGCAAGATTACTTGAATCAGAACAAATTGTTTCACTTGTTGGCACAGACTCCCTACTGCTTAAATCTTTCTACTAATGCACTTGAAGACTTCAAGTTTATGTTCCTAATACACTCCCACTTACAAATCTCGTTCTCAGGGCACTATAAAACATATTCTAACAAAGTATTCCTTATCCTGGCAGATCCTACTGTATATAGTAAAGCATGCAATCACTCCTTTATTATGCAGCTTGATAATGCCATTTCACAAAAGACTAATGACAAATGGTTTCTTTGTGAATTATCAGTGTTTTACTTTCGGCAAGCTCATGATTCAATACTAGATTTTTGCTTTAAAAACCCACAGATTTTCAATTATTCTTAATACAGTTGCTAAATAAATGCTGCCAGTCAACTACAGGGTTCCAGGCTTATCTTATGCTTAATATTCCTTCTATGGATTTCCTCAAGGAAGACTCTAGGGGTAAGTAGCAGGAAAAAAAACTCTTCGTTTTTGGGGAGTTTTTCAGATCTGATTGAAATTTATGTCTGTAAGCTTGACATATTACTACCAGTGGTACAGGACTGTTTTGTTTTGGTTTTGTTTTTTTTTTATCTGAGGAGAGACTAGATTTACTTTACACTTATCAAGCACCTTAGTTTCTCCTGGCTTAAATTTAATTGATTTTCTTAAGACAAAGCTGGTTTTGGTTGACAGTTTCCATCATCACACTGATCAGTTTTCTTTCATTATTAGATCTGTGTGGAAAAATGAACAGCTAAAATATTCTTGGGTATAATTGTTCCTAAATCAGAAAAAGTATCACACATATTACTACACTTGGCTATGCTTTTAAATGGAAGCACTGTGTCTGTTACCCTTATCAACTCCTAGTTCTAAAAATCTTACAATTGGCATCTTCAAGTAAGGCTTACAGAGATGCTGACACTTGAGATTTAAACCTTTGCAACATGATATCCCCTTTACACAAACAGATGCTTGTAATACTGTTTTCCAGGGTCAAACATAAGACAATTTACAAATGACAATTTACCATTCATCTTTAACTATTCCATCCATTCCCCTGTCTTCTAATTCATTTTCCCAAGGATACATACACCGGCAAAACCAGAATTGTTCAGGAGGCCTTCAATATGCAAACTCAAGTACAGAAACAAAACCAGGGTAAACTAAACACTTCAGAATGCCTGGACTCAGCTAAGACTTAATGTCAAAAAAAAAAAAAAAAAAGAAAAAAAGTTAAAAACAGTGCAATCCCAATACAGAAGAAACTAGTTTTTTTTTTTATTTTTAAGTAAGCATCAATCAAGGTGATATGAGACACCCACATTATATTTCTAACTCAAAATTTCAGTGTTAACTGCAGAGACACTACACTCCCCATTATGTTTTCATCATGTATTCACAGGGCTTCGCAATGCCAGTTTGCAATGATCATATTACTCTCCCAGGTTTGGTACAGAGGTCTCCCTACAGATGCATGTCTCATTGATTTCTCTCCATATGCTCATAATCCACACATTCTGAAATCTAGGACCAGTTCTATGCATTATTATTCCCAATAGCAATCATAACTTTTCACTCGCACTGTCAATACTCAAATATATTCCACTTCTATATTGAGTTTTCTCAAACTGCCTAGTGCCTCATTACCACAAAATGTAGAATCCAGTGAAATGCAACTATATCTAATTCCATTAAAACTACTTCAAAGCAGTGCAAGAATATGGAAAGGGACAGCTTCATTGACTTTTACCTTTCCAGGTTTACGGCTCCAAGTGATCAGCATATTAAGCACAGACCTCTAACCCACAACTACTCCTCAGCTGGAAACACCTTAAGAAAATAAATTACTGGGACTCAAAGCCAAGGACTCAGGGAAATTTTGCTTTCACTCAAACAGCAAAAAAATTAATCTTGTAAAACACTGATGTCTATAAATTTTGGTAAATATAAGGAAACACAATAGGATGATCTCCTCTGGGTTTTAATCATTGTAGCAGATAATTTTATATTCAAGATTGCAAGCACCATCTGCCTTCTACACCCCTACCCTGTATTTGAGATTAGCAGTAGGACTACCCCCAGTCCGACAGAAACTGAGTCACGGAACTTGTAGACTCCATTTTAACCCACTTGCCCAACCAATGTCCTCAACCACAAACAGGGCATTGCTCTAAGCCTAGCAATACAGCTACCTTGAACTTCACATGAAATACCATTCTAAAGAAATTTTCTTTCCCCTCTCCAACCTTAAGGGCAGGTAAATAACAAAAGGCAGAAGCTATCTGCAAAAGGTTTACAAAGATGTGGTATATGGAGAGATTTTTGTTTGTTTTTTTTTCAAAAGACAGTTTCTTTCTAAAATAGGGTAACGAAACAAACATTTTATTTAAACCTGGAAATTACATACATAAAACTGTCAGAAAGAGGTAACTATTTAGGATATATATATTTTGGGCACAATCTTGTACATTTCATTCAGTTTCCAAATATCTCATTCATAATAATTTTCATAATATTGTATTTTTTCCTAAAAGTAGATTAAGCATCAGATTCTGCCTTGATTTCAATTTTAGCCATAAACAATACATTCCAGTAATATTCTGAAATGCAACTCTCCTATTTTTAGAGCACAAAATCCAAAAACCATTGTAGCTAAAATTTATTACTCTACATTTCTAGATCCATTTTCCTAAAATAGGCATGAACTAATTTAGTTCCTTTACTTCCTGATGTTAACAATATACTGAAATATCTCATAAAAATGTATAGAAAGAACTTATTGGACCTTATACTGCTCCTGAATGTCATCAGCTGAAACCTTATTCAATCACCTGCTGTATAACTTCAAGTGTAAATAAAAGCTATTAATGTTGTGGAACACACTTGCACTTCTACTGCTTCAAAGCCTGTGTAGCTGTACGCTGCATTACTACTTTCTGTACGTGCAACTTCAAGGCTTCAAGCGTATTGCTAAGTCTTACATACTTCCATGCTGGCTCTTGACTTGTTATCAGGTCCTTCCATCAGAAATTAGATGACTCTGCATAATTTGTTGTTGCAATTGCTACTTTTCTCCAGGATTGTAATAAACATGCACATTTTTTCTTGCCCTCTGAAATGACCGTGCACAAAAAACAGCCTTGAGAAATGTTAAAACATTTTTACAGAAATTTTTCCCATGCCTGATGCAACAAGTAATCAATATGTTTAGCAACTGTGTGTTTTTTTTTTTTTTAATTGTACTGTTTAAAAGCTCTGTGTCAAAATGAAAGAAGGCATTTAGTTTGTGTGATTCTGCCTACGTCAAACTCCTAGTTCACATCAGGATTGAGATTATAGAAGAAAAGCAAACATCCAAAGGTCTGCATCACGGAGCAGTCTCAGAGTGCATGAAATGAATGCGCTTTTTTGGGTGAAACAACAGCAGAAGAGGAACTCTAACCGCTAATGAGTTTCAGTCCACAGGGCCTGACTAGAGTCATCCCAAAGGAAAAAAGCCCCAAAACCTCCTTGTGTAAACACTGGGTCCCCAGCACCACTTTTGTGCCAGCCTGCTTGACAGCACACACATAGCCAAGTAATGAAGACAGATCAGAAAAGAAAAAAAAGCAAAGAACTATGCTTTATCATGATTTACTGTAAGTTTCAGAGTTAGCTAAATAAAGCTTTTTTAGCTCTTTAGCAAATAAAGGAGCATATAATTGTCTTCCTATAAATTCAAACAACTGAAATTATATTTGAATTACCGAGAAAGTTCATTCCAACCATTCTATACTGATGATACTCAGATGACTTTCAACAGGCCTACAAAAAGTCGTACCTTGGCTTTAATTCCGACTGCTTCCCCAACAATCATGGCAATTCCATTCACTGAATGGACTAATGTTAAAATTAGGTAATGAAGATTGCAAAATCAGTTTAAGATCAGAAAAACTTCAGGTTGTCTTCTTTTAAAACTTAAAAAGAAAAGCCTATCTGTTAAAAAACCAAGCATACACTACACATCAAACAACGCTCCTTCAACAAAATACAAATGATCTCATTACTGTCAATTTTCTAGTAAAGAGGATAGACAATCAGAGCCTGGCTCTATTCGAGTTGCAAGATAAACAAGACCTGTCTTACAGTATCCATATTCAGAAACACATACTCCATTATTTTTCAAGCCAGCCCAATTTTTCAATCGTCAGTGTCGTGGGTTAGGTTGAACCCCCACACACAGCCGGTCACTCCCCCTCCCCCACCCCCAGGAATGAGGGAGAGAATTAAAGGATAAATGGGAAACCCGTGGGTTGAGATAAGAACGATTTAATACAGATGATTTAATACACAGTGTAGGTGCTCACCATCCCCTCGTATGCGAAGCCCGTCTCGTCCCGAAGCTGCAATCCCGGACGAACGCGAGGCCCCGAAAGAGAGAGGGGCAGAGAAAGAGAGAGAGAGAGAGTACTCCGAGAGTGGGAGTACTGGGAGAGAGAGAAAAAAAGAAAGAAAAAACAATAGAGCAACAGCGCAGCAAGTGCAAAAGAGCAAAAGCAGCGAAAGAGCCAAAGTGCAAAAGCCCTTCTGTCCGGCTGTCCCTCACTTTTATACTGGGCATGACGCTGCATGATATGGAATACTAATTGGCCAGTTTGGCCCTCAATCTTAAGTTCCACCACAAATCACAAGGGGAATCGTGTCCCCCTTGTCACAACTATGCTCCCCCCTTATCCCGCTGTGCTTTGTCCAGGAGCGAGGAGAGAAGGGAGGAGGGCACTGCCCCCGCTCCCTGGCTCCCGGCCGGGCAGCTGCCTGCGTCGGGCCGGCGCCGCCCACAGAGAATGGTGGCGGCGGAGCCAGCTGGGGAACTCAGGGGCACCCCACTCCCGGGGTGCCCACTGAGCTGAGTTCACCTGGAGAGGACTGAGATCTGAGAGAAACAGCCGCATCGACAGCAGGTCAGTGAGGACGGAGCGGGAGGAGGTGTGCCGGAGCCGAGTTTCCCCTGCGGCTGGTGGTGAGATGTCAGGCGGCCCCCCTGCAACCAGGACGGCCTCGGTGGAGCAGAGACCCACTCGCAGACCGTGGAGGGAAGATGCCTGAGCCTGAGGATGGTCGTGTTTGGACGCACGACAAGGCAGAGAGGCATCTGGAGTCTGTGTGACGACCCACACTGGAGCGAGTGGCTACAACTCCCTAAGTACCCGAGACTGTGGTAAAGCCCACACCAGAGCAATCTGTGGGGAAGGATTGTTTCCAGTGGGCTGGACTCACGCTGGAGAAGTTTGTGGATTTTTCCTCGTGGGTAGGGGATCCACTGGAGCAGGGAAAAGAATGTAAGGACTCCTCCTCCTTTAAGAAAGAAGCAGCAGTAACAGCACGGAATGAACTGACCTGCACTCCCCCAGTCCCTGCCCCCTGTGCTGCTGGGGGGAGGAGGTAGAGCCGGGAGGAAAAAGAAAGTGGGGGGGGAAGGTGTCAGTTTTAAGATCTGGTTTTGTTTCTTTCTGTCCTCTCGAGTAACCGGTTTTGTTTCCCTTTGTCCTTCTAAGTAACCATTAATAAACTGTTTTGCTTTGAGAAAGCCCTGTCTGTTTTGCCCGGGACCATGGTTGGTGGGTGCTCCCTCTGTTCTTGTCTCAACCCTCAGGCCCTTTATTTATTTTTTTTTTCTCCTCTCTATTTTACTGGAGAAGGAGAGACTGTGTGAGTTTTAGTTGCTGGATCAGCCTAAAACCACGACAGTCAGACACACTAATCAACAAAAAAGTGGTCCACCTCATCAAAACCAATGGGTAATGTAACTTAGATATAAAACAGCTGGGGAAGAGGCCACACACAAGAAAAACAAAACAAAACCACAAACAAAGCAACCAACCAAAACTCTAGGATGTATTTTTCTCAGGAGAAGGCCAAAAACTCTCCCAGGTTAGAAATAAAAGGAAGCCAACACTGTAGTCCATGCATCCCTGTCAGTGGTGGCTAGGTCTCATGGTTACTGATAAACTTCATCCAGGCTGCTGTCCTTTGGCTCAAAAAGAGGAGGACTTCATGCCTTCAGAATCCGAAGCTTCCCAGAGGAATCTACACTGCACACGATCCAACAAGCCAGCACAGTGCACTTAGCCAGCTCTAGGCTAACTCTTATAAAGACACAAAGGATTTTCAGGAGGCCCTTTTCACACTCATTCCCAGCTGATTTGCAATGGAACTGTACACAATGAGTATCTTGTGAGAGACAGTCAACACGAGGCAAAAATGCATTATTATCCCTTCAATACTGAGTATGAGAGAGGATGAGGCAATGGGAGGTAAGGGATTGATAGCAGAGGAATCTGGCTACACACACAGTGTTACCTGTTCTAGGTTGTTTGTTAATCACCATGTATTTGAAGAGATCTGGTCAGGGCTAAAAGTGGTTTTAGGTCCATCACTAGTGATCTCACAAGCCCAAATAAGGCTTCTTCCAATTTACTTTACAGTGGATGCATTCACATGCAAATCTATGAACATAAGTAAATTCAACTTATAGTAAAAGTTTCTGGCTCTTCACTTTGTTTGTTTTACACCACAGAAGTGTTCTTCCCAATTCCATATTGCCATCTTCTAATGGTTAGAGTACAACAATGAGACAGTGAAGAACTATATCGTTATTACTTTATCAACATTTGGCTGCCTAAATATTGCCTGTAGCAAATTTACTATTGAAAAAAGATCCTGAGACAGAGAAGAGCGCATTTCACAGCAATATGCCCACCATTTAAAATGTACATCACAACTGACTACATTTTTTTTTAAACAGATGTACTGAGATATATTCCCTCACCCACAGCCAATATGCCATTGTACAACTGAACTTGAAAACCAAACATTTGCCTAATAAACACAAGACACCTTTCCTCCATTTCAAAAGAAATAAGGAATGTGTTTTACATAAAAACCAATTGTAACAGCTTTTGTATTTACAACTTGGACAAGCCGAAATATAATAATAATTTTACTTTGTAAGATGTTTTATCTACTTTGTATGAATTAAGTAGTCTTTCACTTCCAGTTAACAGCTCATGCTCATCTTCCATTACTAAAAAGAGGGAGAGACACATATACCACGGAAGCCACACATAACTAAATATCCCAGAGGGAATTAATACAATAAAACTCTTCAAACACTCCTGAATTATTTAGACATTTGTAATATAGAAATAACTTGTTTCCGATTCCAGGTCCAATTGCAACTTCCTCTTATCACTGCCATGATTCTACCATCTGACCCAGCAGTACAATTTAAGAAGAAAGTGCATAACATTTTGTCCAATGAAGCGGAAAGGTGGACAACAGATCAAGAGGATGTTCAGTCCTTAGGAGCAAATTGATTCATTGGTTTATTTGAGATATTAGTATCTCCCCAATGTTACATAAACTATGAGCAAAATTGATTAAATCAGAAGGCAGAATCCTGGTATGCAGGGAAGTAATAGAAATCCTGAAAGAATTACAGCATAAAGAGAAATGTTGTAAAAGCCTTGAAGCTTGAAGACAAAGCATCCCTTGCACAAGTTTTTTGCTGCCTTCTGTAAGACAAAATCATGAGTCATAGTTGGCCAAAATCTTCTTAAATTGCTGCTAATAAAGACACTGCCATGGTAATTCAGTGAAAAAGCTCACCTCTAACTGATTCGAAGTACCACTTTTTATTACCTGCTATTTACAGAATGGCAGGCAGCCAATAAAATTCTCAGTACAACTCTACATCCTCACATAGCTTGCAAGTTATCTTATTTTCTATCTCTGAATAGCACAATGCATTGTCAAATTAGTTTCTCCCTTGCTTCAACTGGCAATTTATTATATCAATCTTTTTAAGTGTTTAAAAATTAACATAAAAATCCCTATTCAGATTCCTTTAAATAAAAGGCAAGCACACACAGCATTGTCTCACAATAATGGAGTTATTCACATATCTATTTTCAACAGCTATGTTTGGAACTAAAGCTGCTTTGATGTAGAATATATTCAAAAGTTATATACATCTCTGATGTTCCACCTGGCTGTATCTTCCCTCTTTCAGCACTACATCAAAAAAAAGGACAAAATGCCTTTAACAATAAACTTAGCAGGAATGTGCTCAATAAAGAAGGGTGATTTATTAAACGTAAGTGGCACCATTGCCACGTGAAAGTCTTTGATTTACATTGCTTTTAATTTACAGCTAGAAACGATGTTTAACAGTTCACTTTTGGCCCAGGTCATAAAGGCTACAGATTTTAGATGGCATAGAATGGAAAAGACCAATGTACTGCTGTCTAACCTCCCATGAGAAGGCAAGAGAAAACAAAAGGTATTACTACAACTGAAACATAATGTCCCAATGATTAAGAGATTCTGAAGAACAGATAGCTGAAGGCAAAAAAGCACATTGGAAGTAAGAAGCTTGTGAGATTAAGGGGCTTGCTGACCTACTACCGGTCTCAAAAAGGACTCAAAGGTAAACATTCTGCAGAAAGGCTAAACAATTTCTTAAGCTTCAGAGTATACTGAAGAATTATTTACCCAAGAAATACACTTTTGAGGTGGAGAAGAAACACTGTCAGGTTGCAGTATCAACAGAGGACACGCTGGAACAAACTGATCATTAGAGCAGCAAGTCAGCAACACCAGACAGTTATGTTCTGACAGGATTTTAATACAGTGGTAAGTTCTAATGACTGCATCTAAGACACTGGATTCTTGACAGCCAGAGGGCAGAAAACATGGCCAGAAGCTCTAGAGGTGATTTGGGGAATCACAGGCACAACACCTTTATTTCAGGCTCAGTGTTTCGCACAAACTGGGTCAGAACTACATATGCACAGGAATACAGCATCCCTGTAGCTAAACAACAGTGATACCTGGTTGCTTAAAGCATCAGAATGTTCTATAATCTCTGAAATTGATTCATTGTATTAACAAGTAATACTTGTGACAAAGCTGCAAGACGAACATGTTGTTACTGCAAATACAAGCTGTAGTTCCTACTGTAAAAACACCCAAAGACAAACTACATTGTGCTGTAACAGAAAAATTGCTTTCATTTCATTTAATCCTCATATATATACGTACACAAGCAAATACACATATACATATTACTTTTTATGGCGTGTATGAAGGAAAGAGGATATTACATGGAAAGGTTGTATATCTTTTCAGCAAAATGGTAATCAAGTACTTCTACCTTTAGATTACATTCTGCAATAAAAAAAACCAACACTGCCAGGTACTATTTTATGCAAATAGAAATTCTATTGAAAGTTAGTTTATGAACTTCTGGACTGAAAAATATTCAACGAATGAAATCTACCTACATTCAGAGCCTCTTTCCATCACATAATTTCTATCCCTAACGAAAAACACAAACATGGCACCAGCAAAGGTTTTTGCACTCTGCATGTAATCCTATGTGTAAACTACACTAATAATCAATTTAAGGGCATAGTACATTTACATACAGTTCACCTGCCACTGAACCTTACAATTCTTCAGCTCTCTATTAAAGATGATCAGATTCTGATGAATATGCTTCAACAAGTGTGCCAAGGAGCACTAGCATGTTGATGATCTGCACATGCAATAAATTTCAGACGCAAAAGCCTCAAGAGAAACCTACAATGAAAAAGTTGATACCCACCATACTGCACTTAACTGAACAGATTTTGAATTCATTTTAATACCAGTTCTTTAGCTTAACATCACTATCACTACAACATACGGAGGGTGCCTTGAAAGAGCCATGACTCAATCCTTCAAAACTTTTTACAGGTCATAACTAACACTGGATTACAGTCACCAAGAAACTGGAAGCTCAGATTCACTAAGGAGCCAAGGTGAGAAAAATAATCAAGTGACTTCTGAGCAGCCTTTTTGTTTAGTAGAAAGTAGACACAAAAGTGAGAAGGAATGGCCTTAGCTATGTGTTTTATTACAGAATGAAAAAATCTGATGTAGCCAGAGCATTAATAACGGAATAAGAGGGAAGCTTCTTTGGAGGAAGGGGGGAAAAGCATCTCTGAATAAACTGTGCCCGTTCTGGGATTAACTTCTGGGATTCAGCTGGGTGTGATAGTGACAGTTTTCAAAGACTCTCAGATGTTAGGAACTAGGACTTCCTTACAAAGAGCCTGTTACCAATCAAGTGGCAGAAAGCTTATTTTACAGAAATAAACTTTTTTCTGTTTTCTTTATGTCAGAAGCTTGGCCTATTTTGAAGCTAGTTTATCTTGAACCTATTTAACTATTACATTACTACACATAACATATACAGTAAAGACTAATACATAACCACACTCAAAACAGTATTTCTGGAAAAATAAACATCACCCATTAAACGATGTTTAATAGGTAAGGCAGCAAAAACAAAATCAATGTGTTTCATGGGTAAACTTCAAAGTCTTTTAAAGGCTTTGTCCAGAACCTTGCTTCTGGTAGATATCTGAAAAATTACACTATCACAGTCTGTCAGTGAAGAATATGTTAACAGGACCATTCTCTGTATAGAACATGTCCCACATTGTGCGCCAGTGTCCCACATACCAGTAAACATAGCCTCTTTCAGTAAAAGATTAATCATACATGACTCTTATTTTTGCCATTAATTAAAAAGCAACATGAATTAATACTGTAACATATTTCAGTAGAATCTATGAAAAGTGAAAGTAGATGTCATCCTAGTGTTCAGTACGTTTTCCAGTGGAAACTCAATTCCAAATGTTGCAGTTCAGAAAAAAGCAAGATCCTTTTAATTCTGCTAGACAATGCTACACTCCTACCTGCAAAAGGAACTGTAAATATTACAGTGCAGCTACATTAATTGTGCTGAGCTTGTATAATTAGACTTGCAAATCAACAGTGATTTGACTATTGAGTGTTTTTCCTGCCTAACCACAACTAACTTTACAGAAGCCATTCTGATATACTCACTATATACTAGTATACTAGTGATATACTAGTATAGTATATCACCCTATAGTCATTTTCTGTTATTCAGTCAGGTGCAGGCAGAATTTAGCACAGGGAGAAAACTGTCTACAGTATTATACTCCTGCAAATAGGCAAGGTGAAGGAGGAAGACAGCAGAGGCAAGTGCGATGATGATAAAGTGTTCGTGTAACTGAAGGTATGGACATAAAAAATTCAGGCCCTTACTTTATACAATCCACCTCAGATGGTATTTTAATGCCTAACAACCATCTGTTACTATATTGAAATATCCTGGTGTAATGAACTTAGTAACCTGTGAAAGTGAAAATAGTCACATCTTGTCCTTTAGGTTTGTTTCCATTTAGCTTGGTTCTATTTTATAAGTTAATAACAAACTTCTGAACAAACATGATCTTCCTGCCAAATTCACACTGTTTTTCTTGCTTTTTCTTCTGGCTTGATGTACTATACCCTGACTGTATTTCTACAAAGTTCACTGTTATTATAGGTAGTCATTACCCAAAACTAAAACAACCATTTTCCTCTGAGAATCAATAAAATTTCAGGCTGGCTTCAGAATACTTCCCTTCATCTTGTTATAGATTTTTATCTCCAGGTGAGTTTATTGCAGCTTTTTCTACTCAAAAGAAACTTGGTGGCATATTGCTGTTTGAAACCAATATCAAATTTCAAAGTAACAGGCAACAACTTCAGGAGCTCAGAGAAACAATCTTTAGGTCAACTGCATGAACCTCCAAAATGATACAGAGCATAAGAGAATACTGTAGAACATTTTAACACAAAGATGGCAAACTGCATGTACAAACATGGATAGAGGGAAGAGGGAAAACTACAGAAATCACTTTTCCATAGGCGTTCTGAAAGGGTAACTGTGCCATCTATCAGCACTTCTGTACAGGGAAGAGAAGTCACAGGTCTTACTCTTAACTGGTGAGCTACTATTTCATGTGCAGATTTATCGCCTTTGCCATTTCTATGTTACTAACACATCCATATTTCTAAACAAGAATACTTATGAATTTCTAAGTTTCGTGAGAATACACTACACATAAGTACTTACTCTCCAGAGAAGTCTTACCTGCTACCAAGGATTGGCTCCCCAGAGCCTCCCAAAGCAGAATAGTCCATGCCATAGAAATTCAGCCCTAGAAGTATTTTATTCCTCCATTTTGAATCAGGATCCAGTACTTGAACACAGGCTCGCACCCAGGGAAGAGGGGAATTCGGACCAGGTCTGTCAAGTTAGCAAAAGTCAAACAGGTTGTCAGAAACAGTACACGTTCATTCTCAGCTTTCTCTTTTTGACTAGTGTAATTATAAAGAGCAAACTATGGCACACGAAAACCAGCAAAGGTTAACCTACAATCCTACCAAGCTTAAATGCACATTCTTCAGTGGCTTCAAGTACTGATGCACAAAACATGCTCGTCCCACTCATGACATTGGGATTCTTTTCTAAGGTGAAGGGACACAAAACTTTTTACAGTGGGTAAGAAAATATTTCCATCAAGCACATTTTCTCTGCCATTGGGCCTGGCACAATACCCACATGATAATTCCAAACTCTGTATGACTTCAGTTGTTTTCCAATACCATCCTCAATGTTTTACTGTAAACTGGCACGACGTACTGGGACAAAATCCACCATTTACTTACAGAAAGAACTATAAAATCAATAGCTGGTAAGCAAGACAACATCAATGATTGTTTAACACTTACTTACGGATAAAACCCTAAATAGGCAATTACCTAACAAAAAACTACATTAAGAAGAAGAGTAGAGCCTTAATACACAGAGTAATTGAATTGTCATACATATAGTATCAGGATATCATCCTCATTCCATTCCTGTCTCATCAGAGAAGAGAGCAGGGCTTCATCGCAAACACTCACTAACATGATAAAAGGAAAAGCATATTCTAGTCTTACAAACATAAACATCTACTCCCTACCAATTATCTGCCTCAAAGCCTTCAGTATATCTGTGCCATTAAAACTCAAATGTGCTAACACAGTACAGGAATGTTGCTGGAAATTGTGTTGTTATTTAAAGGCAAAAAAATTGTGAGAAAACATAAGTATTATCCTGTATTTCATATACTCAGCCCAATCAAAGCAAATTCAAGCAAGAGAGATTTGAATTCTTTTTATCAAATCCTTTCTAAGACTAAAGGCATGACATCTTAGAAACTATATTTATTTCAAATACAATGGGTGTGAACTAAAGAATGCTTCCGTCCTCCTTTCAAGTGAAAAAAGACTGGCAGCTCCAAGTCAGGTCTAAGTAACTTAAAGCACCAGTGAAAGCAGAAAGATGTGACTCTACTGTAACAGAAGCTGTGATTTTAACATGGCATAAAGCATGGTACAGCTTCGCCACACAGGGAAGATGCAGCCTACAGCACGGTATTTCAAAACGCATTCAGGGTTCCAGATGGGTTTGTACAGCCTGTACAAATGCCCTCAGCACCTCATCTTCATAGAGGTCAGATTTACCTCGAGGAAAGCTAAACAGGATATACCTATGCTGCATATTCCAGCAGGAGAGTAACAAGAAAACCTGTTCTAACTTCAGGATACATCACTGCCTATGTAGACATAGGCCTGGGGGAAGATAAGAAGGGGGTATTTAAAACCTTTTTAGAAGAGACAAAAGTTCCTTTCTGTTAAACCTGTCCAGACATTATCGAAATGTTAATATACTACAGGCGACAAAGGTTTTAGTGATGTAATAAACACGAAAATGCTGGCGTTTCTAAATCTGCCAGCTTACCACGAATATTAACTTTGAACAGTCTTGAAGCAAGACATACAGAATCTCCCAGGAACTCCAAAAGCATATCCTTACCTGCAATTTGGAGGAACCATACTTTTGGAAAATAGTAACGTAAAGAGTCTCTGTAGAGTTTAAGGACCTCTCAACTACATTGCTGTTCCCCTTTCACACAGTTAAAATAATTAAGTTCCTGAAAATGAACATTCATGTACAAGAATTGGGTTTTGTGTTATTTTTCAGTCAGATCAGCTCCTTGATCCGGTTTATGAACTACTGCATGAGCAGCTGTATCAGTACAAGGGAGGCAGGGACTAGGGGAAGAACGGAAAAACACATTCCAGCATGTTCACATTAGCAGTGCTGCCAAAAGGCAGTTTGCTGCCTCAAGATGAAGCAAGTGAGTTGTCCATTGTTCTTTAAAGCTAATTTTTTTAATGACATGTACTATATTATTCATGCAGAACTATCTTGCAGAACTGTGCTAAATACTGAAAACAAAAGAACCTGGCCTGGAAAAGAGTGAGTGTCATTGAACTAGTAAATGGATAATTTTTTACCTTGAGTACAAAGCCTTTCACAATATCTGGGTGTCAAATATACACTGCTGTTAAACAATGTCCCGAGATATTGGCTTGTTCAAAAATCACCTATCCTAACTACTAATTTAAAACTTTAGTATCTGATACAGTTGACACACACCATCCACTTTACTAAAAAAATGAACTCATACTGTAGATTTAATAGTCACTTAACTGAGGATCAGTTCCTTCAGCAACCTTTTTCTAATGTTAGATGGAGTCTTACCGTTGAGGTGTTGAATAGTCATACGTCATGAGACTGAAGCTGTCTATTACTGAGGCCAACTGATGAAATTCTTTCTTTGTGAACATTCCTGGTTGGTTAGTCCTTTCAAAACAAAGCGAAACAAAAAACAACAGGAAGAGATAAATTACTACAGTAACTTGGCTTATTCTCTCCTTTGAGTTTAACACCATTTGATCAGGTAAGAAAAGTCTTTCATTCTGAGGTGGCAAAAAAAGATATTTCAGTGCCATTCTTATAATAAATGTCTAAGAAAAAAATAAATTCAATACTACTTACTTTGACAGTGGGAAGAATCAGACTTCCACAGTATATTTATCAAATAAGCATTTCCAGCATGGTTACAATAGTGATTATAAGGGCTGTGGATTAATCAAATGGCCTTAGGTAGCAATCAACTGAACTCTAAAAGCTTTTACAAAACCTTTATTTGCTTGGCCTGTCAAACTGTTTTTGATACTTATAAAACTAAATTATCTGAGCCATACTTAAATAAATGGATGGGTGCAGCTGTTTATACAGAGACCTAAACCAAATGTAATTTTTTATTAATCTCAAAAAGAACAGTAATTTCAGTTTGTACTGTGCTTAAGAAATTTTCTCTCACTAGTGAAAAATACTTTTGTTTCTTTCCGTTCCCCTCCAAAAATCTCCTAAGAAGCAGAAGGCAAATACAACTACCTACTTTTAAAACAAAGACTATACAAACCTCTTTCCTTTAGACAAAAATACGACCATTTCTTTCTTCTCTTAGGAGGGGAAGAAAAAATCCATTCTATGACCTTCTCTAAACAAAAGTCTAGTTACACCTTCTGCATATCTTTGTATGCAATATGGAACACAATTCTTACTTCTCCCTTTTTTTGCTTATTCTTCACTTACAAATCTAGTGCTAGGTTACTATCTACCTTAGGTTCATGGGTGAGGGGGTGTTATTTTTGACAGTTTTGGATTCCTAGGGACTACTGACTTCCTTCAGCCATTCAAGTCAGAAACAATGCGCACAAGTTGCCTGAAAACACTGAATCTGTTTCAAAGAGAATTTGTAACTTCAGACTAGCAGCACACATAGCACAGCAGGGAATGTAAGGCAGCCTTAATCACATTGTAAAGATGGCACTGAACTAAAAAGGAGAAGCTGCTGCCAGGAGAACCATGTTCTCAGCCAGAGGGCTCTGAAGCACTTTAAGATGAGACAGATAGGTAAAGAAGTAGCATATTGTCCTAAATAGCCCAGGAGAGCAGGGAACATTATAAAAGAAAAGAAAAAGAAAAAAAGGGTTAACAACTACAAACTCCGTGATCCAACTCTGCCATTTGAGAGGTAGACTTAGAGGAGAGCAGAAAAGAGAGACAGAAGAATCCAGACCTGCCCAGTAATTTCAGAAATCGCTATTTGATCTAGAAATTAGTAGGCAATCCCTGTCTAGACAAGGTACACATTAAAATGACTCATGGTCCATCTTAAATGTAAAAACCAAAAAGATGCTCAGTGACAGATGCAAGTAATAAACTGAAAAATCACTTATTTTGACCCTTATCACTTTTGGATCAGTGTCCAAATTTTCCATCCAAAAATATGTGCTGAGCAGATCACCAGAGCATAACAGTGTTCATTTATCAGTTTACAAGGACACTTTCTGTTCCATCACATTAGGAAAGAGGTCAACAGAGTACTGGTAACAAAGTGAGGCAGATTAAATCATTCAACGTGCCTGTCATGTTATAAGGGAGCAAAGCATGAATGGTATCTGCAAGTCAGGTCAATGAACCTGACCAAACATACACTGGATCATGTAGCTGTAATTTGTGTGAAGCATACAGGTGCTCTGGAAGTCTCAAGTTTTCAGAACCAGTGATATACTTGTCATATTAAAGAGAAATCCTATCCTTTTTCTTTCAGGGTTTTAACAAATTAATAACAAGTCTTGACTTCTAGAATGTATTGGTGGACCTCAGTTTTTTGGATAGTTATCTGCTTGTCACTTACTGCAATTGCAAACTACAGTTGTTCTACAAGAATAAAGAAAATCAAAAGCATCTTTGAAACAGTGTCTTGGCAACTGGGATGTCTGTAGGCAAAACAATTCCCCAATGCAAACTCCAGCAAACCACGTTTTCAGTAAATTGATTGTGATTACTCATGAAAGGAAAAGCATAAAAAGCAATTATAGTGTGTATTAGGTATCAGGGCAAGTTGGATTGCTTTATAGATTAAGCTGGGTAGAACTTTAATGAAATTTGTATATGTAACTTGCCTTCTACATTCATTTTTCATATATATCGTCAAGGAATATAAAAACAAAACATAACAAGACAACAACAACAAAAAACAACAACCAACCTAGGTTAAAATGGATATTGCCACCATTTTCTCCAAAGCAAGCTTCTAACTGAACTGCTTCCATTACAAAGGAATGCTATCTGAGGAGCAAGGTCATAAATTTCCAACTTGGAACAAACCCAGCAGCAATGAATACGCTTTGTCCATTCAGGGATAGTGTTAAAACACCATCACTCTTCACAGAAAGCACTCACCACTCACTAGCTTAATCAACACCACCAGTCAATTCTGCTCTAGTCCAGCACTTTGGGAAACTGTCCGCTGGAGCAAAAACAAGACTATTTGATTCATGCCTTGAGGATTGTTCTGAATCAAGAAAACTGGCACTCAAGGATAAAAAATAAGTATTTTTCAACCGTTATTATGCCTCTCATTTGAGGTTTTCCAACCATTGTGGTATTTAATTGTAAACTTAACTCAAGGGCAGGTATGTTCTACCAACTACATCACTGACAAAACCAGCACAGAGAAAGTCAAGAGACTTGGCACAGAATATGCAAAGTCTTCGAGAATAAAAGTTTCCAAGTCTAAGCCAACAGCCTGTCAGTCTTCTAAGCCTTGAATAACGTCTCCAAAATATTCAGCGCAGTGGCAGAAATTTCATCGTTGTTTATCAGCACTGTGCAATATGCATACTAAAGACAGCTTGTGATTAAATTGTCAGATGACTAAAACCTTGGTGATTTTATCTGCTCACTATCAACATCTCAAATGTGAAGGAGCAGAAGTCAGGTGTATGAACATGAACAAGAAAAGTAAATGATTTAGTATATCTGAAAAGTCTCTTTGCATGGAATTAACCCTGACTTCTTAACTGCTTCATTTGCTTTATCTTTGCATTCACAGTAAGACACAGTTCAAAAATTACATCTCATTTGGAGTCTAACAATTGGTCTCAATTAAAAGAGTGAAGTTGAACACTGAATACATGAGAAATCTGCTGTTTGAAGATACCTGCTCCTAATGGCCTAAAAATACGCTGAAATTATACAACATGCACTAGAAATATGAAACAATTCAGATTCAATAAGTAAATTTAAGCAGAAAAGGGTATTGTTTTTATGTTCGCTTATACTAAATCCTTTTTATCGCCATTCTAAGAGTCAGATGCTTCATATGATATTTGCATTTGTATTTTTCTAACTCGATACCTTAAGCAAATGTCATTCAGTCTCCTTAACATTCTGCTTAAATGCACTAGTGTTTGTATGTGATTCTTATATTATTGTTCAACATAGTTAACTCTGAAACTTATTAAAAACTAGCAAAAACTCCAACTATTAAGGTTTGGAAACCGCCATCTAATCTCGGCAAAATTGGCATCTATATGGACTGTAAAAGTGAGAGGAGAAATTTTCGTGAGGAGAAATTCACCACAGAGATTAAATTTATGGCACTTCAAGTGCAGTAAAAAACACCTCTGATACTATACATAAAACAAATCATTTGTTTCAGGTCTGGATACAATGTCCATCATGATGTGTACAGCCCTGAAGTGATCAAGTAGTAGGACTAGATGATGACTGTAGGTCCCTTCCATCGGAAAATATTCTATCTTTCCTGCCCCTTTGTAGTGAACCACTGAGTTACTGAGAGAAAAACTACTCAACTTTTTGAGTATAAAGTTTAAGATACAAATATTTCTAGTAAGTGACACAGTCCTTTTCTTGAACAGAGAACAGCTGTCCCTGAGACACATCAACACTTTGCTTAGATGAGCCCATTTCCTTGAGAGCTCATGAAGTTTCCACCACACACTTTTAAGAGATGCATTTTCTTGGATAAAATACCAACTTTCCTGTTGAAACCTTGTTTACATGGCTCAGTATTTTCTTCCTATTCTCAGCTATGTCACTTTTGACTTGAATAAGAAGCTCCTTTACTTTATTGACAGATCAGATTCACCATTTCCATTTGTAGGCTCCTGACTCAAATTTCTGCTAGACAACATAGCAAGAAAGGAACAGCTATTCCCTGAGAGCATAGGTCTTATTTGCACATACTCCCAACAATTTGTCAGTATTTTCCAATGGCACACTGCTATATGTATATACAGAAACTATTCTAGGACAACATCACAGACTTGGAAGAAGAAATCATCTATTTTCCTTGGTATTTCTGTATACACAGCTTAGAATTTCACAGTCCCTTTTTACCATTCTATTCTTTCACATCTGAAAAAACCTCCCATTAGTGCTTTACTGATAAGTATTTCTATAAGATTTTTTTTAACTTTGTATTCTTTCACACTGAAAGACTGGAAGAAATACTTCAACCATGGAAGCCACTTTCATTTACTTTCAAATGAATCTACATTCTGAATTACTTCTTGTCTCACTATGATTACTCTCAAAATGAAATAAGTTAAGAAAAAAAAAAAAAGGTCTTGTAACTGACTGCTATACCCTGCAAGTTCGAACTGTATTCTTGTTTGGTTACCTCACCTTTTCCCTCCCTTATGAAAGAGAAGTTTTCTCTATCCTCACGTCTTTGAATAGTTCTTCATAAAAGAAAACTGATTGATTTTCCTTTTCCTGTATATAGCTATTTTAGAAGTCATCTTCTCAGTAATGACTTAATTTTCTTGTTGTGTATAATTCTGTTTTCTCTATAGAGCAACTGTTTGCAAATCCTCCCCTCTCCCATCTTTCCTCACCATCAGATATTATTGATTTTCATAGCTCCTTGCAGTTAGCTGCACTAAAGTATAATGTTATTGCATCTTATGAACACAGACCACTGTGTTCAGTTAATGCACAATCACTGAATAAAAATTCACCGTTTCTTCCTGCATGCAGTTTGTTCCACAGCAAATAGGAGAAAGAGCTAAAATGTCTATCATCATACAATTGTGCATTGTATGTGCATCATACAATTATTGGCATGGACAATGAAGTATTCAAATGCATAAACAAGTTAAATCTGAAACCATTTTCTTTTCAGGAAAAATTCTCTGGTCAGTTTTGTAACTACCCTATCTCTTTTTAGGTTCTCCAAAACTCTGTAGGGATGACAGCTCACTGAAGTATTTCTCTACCATCAGTATTTAGAAAACAGGTTTCTGTGGATATTTTGTGATTAGATTCTCTGGTGTCTTATGGATGTTCTGTTTACCATGCCCTTTCAGTGCTGAGTCTTGGAAAAAAGATGAGTCAACCTCATCTGTCCAGCTACCTATTTTCATGAAGTGGCATACACCTGACTATTAAAACTCTATGTCTATGTCAATTTTGTTCGAAACCAGTCAAAGAATAAAAAAGCTTTTGCAGAGAGATGGAGAACAGAAGAGATAAAGCTTACAGATACCTCGTTTCCTCAGAAATTGTGCTAAAAACAGAACTAAGGTCTGCCTGTAATAGAACTGGATGAAGCAGGCAAGTCAACAACAAGACCTGGACACCATACCGCTGTTCAAAGCCATGAACAATAACTACAGATCTAATCCTTGCTGTCAAAAACAGAATGTGACCATACTGAACGATAAACCAAAAGAAAGAGAGATTTTCAGACAGATGAAAATAGATTTAACATATAGTGGGGGCTGAATTCCTTGCAGTTGATTGGAGATTTTTAAAAGCACAGCATGATCTCCATCTCTCATCTCTGTCTCTCAGCGAGCAGATCCTTGCAAACACGTATCAAGGCTTTTACAGAGATGCATGTTACCTGTTAAGCATCTTGAAAAATGTGCATGCTTAGTATTCAAATACGTTCACAAGCACTTGTAATACAACATTCTTTTTCTCTGTTTCATTTCTAAGGACAAAAAGTTGCAAGAACTGAAGAATTGCATAAAATTATATGATCCAAATCTCAGTTAAAACAGAGCTTAAACACGGTATCTGATTTTGTGGCCTACAAACCCAGATCAATATGTCAACTCAGGGACTGTACATTGTAAAACGAAAAATGTTAGTCCATTGAATCTCAGTGTTGAGGTCAGTCCATTGCGGGAGAAACAAATAACACAAATTCCAAGTTAGTATAAATTTATTCCTCTTTTTACAATCTGTGTGAAAGTCTCATTCCTCTTAAAATAGAAATAAAAATCAAACTGAAAGGTAACTCCATAAAATGAGTGCAACTACCATTGCTCACGTATGCTCTTCCAGTCATGGCTTTTCATCTGGTCCTACCCAATTTCACACACTAAAAGTGTTGGGACAGATGAAGGCAAAGACAAAAGGAGGAGGATTCCTTCGCCTCCCAACTAACGCTCATCTTCTTAACATCTCCAAATCACATTTTGGTCATGTAATATGAAAGATTACCTTATTGTCAAAAAGTCAGAGAAACATCATCCCAAGAGAGAAAAATTATGAAAGGATGAGCAAATGAAAAAAGGAGAAATTTAATGGAAACATGACAATTTAGCAGTTTATTTCTAATGAGTTCTAACAGCCTGAATATCCCAAGATAAGTACTCTAGCAAGCCTGAGCTAGACATTAGGGAGAACCCTCTAAAATGGTGCAGACAGTCTGGGAGCACTGTAATAACGTTCATTCATTGGTAAATTCTAAGAGCTTGTTAGATAAACTTCTATCGAAAGTCATGTAGTTATAGTCTATTTTGCCTTAGGATAATGCACCTCCCAATACTATTCTCTAGTATCTACTACTCTATTCTCAACTATTCAGAATAGTAGCTTAAATTCAGAAATAAAAACCTGCAACTGTACTTGTGCACTGTCTTTGGCTGCTGCACTAATTTCATGATAGGAATGGTAAAATTCAAATGCCTTCAAAGAGCAGACGGGTTATATTTCAGTTGTTGACAGAAAAGATCACAATTTAAAATTAAAAAATATCTCTACCAAGTGCATCCTAAAACTACAAACCTGACTGATTTTATTAGCATTACTGGCCATGTTCAAGTTTTCTTAATGACAAGAATGTCTTTACCAAATTCTCAGATTAGATTAGGACAGGCTTTTAAAAAATAACAACAAAATCCAGCCAGCTTGACAAACAAGAAAATTGTAACTCAGTGCTACAGATTCACAATACAAAAGTGCCGAGAGTAGTTACTTCACACACTATGAGTGCTCCGTATCACTAGAGGACTGTAAATGATAACAGACTGACGAGTAAGAACGTGCTGTATTTTCATCAGGAAACAAAATGGTATTTACGTACCAAATGAAATTTTTGCAGAACATTGAGGGCTGGCACTCTTCCTTAATATACATATCCCATCCCAGCTGTTGCCATTGCAGTACTGGCTCTCCAAATAGAGGGAAACACGGGATCTGTTCTTGTCATAGAGTAGCCTACACAGTTTTCATGAAGCCAAACTAATTACCTGTGGCCCATCTGGTTTAAACCAATAACAGAAGTCAAGAAGGAGAAACATGCCAACAATTACACGTCCTGAAAAGAAAGCATGAAATCCCAGTAGGCACCTAGGGACAAATGAGCCTGAAAACTGCTATCCTCAGAGCTGTGGCATGCTGGCAGACCAGTCTGCACCACTTACTCTGCATTTTTCAGGTAACTCAAGAATTTGTATCTGAAACTCCTAAGTCGACAAAACAAATTCATCTGTTTGACGCAAACAGACAATATGAATATCAAAGAAGAAAAAGTTTCTTTCCACACTTGTCATTGTATTTACTGTTTCCATTTTTGGAGAGGTTAACTGCTCTTCTTTAATGCTGTTTCTGTTCTGTTGCTTCAGCCTCTTCAGAGGAGTCATTTAAGCACGACTATGCACAAATGAACATCCACTGTGTCACCATTTGGTTCTCCTAATTTCCAAACTATTCCAGTGCCTTTCATGCCAGGGCTTAATGCCCAGGCAAGCCATGCTCCAATAGCAGAATATCACGCAAAACAAGCTTGTACCCTGGAGCATATGAGCTTAATTTAAAAACTCCAACACACCAAATGTAGGCTTAATTCCTCCTCGCAAAGATTAAAATTATCATTGGTTGGGTTTTTTTGGAAAGTTTTCCAACTTCACACTGAAACTTATGCAGTAATTGCTCTACAGCAGCTGGCTCAGAATTGCTAGAGCTACAAATGCCAGGCATGGTAAGGAATATGTTCCACTCTTGCTTCTCTTTGACCGTTGTTAGTTGACCTACAGATTATTTTAACGATTCTCCCTAGTGGGAATTCAAAAACTGATGCATACACCTGCTTCAGCACTTGTCACTGTAGTCAGACCTTGGCTGCATTAACTTTATGTAGTAAGGCATAGTCTTTAAAAAGGCACTTCTAAGAATAGACATGCTCCTCTCAAGTCCTTGCTGGATCTATACAAAATACACTGAACCTTTCATGGCTGCAGTCAGAGGCATGCTGTACTGAGCCGGCAGCCCAACAAACGGCAGCAAAACCAGGAGTGTCACTGGAAAGGGAAACAGATGTAGTTTAGAGCCATTAACAAGCATCCGGATTTACTGTAGCTAACAGAATTCAGTTGAAAGAGAGATGTGATTGACAGACTTATACTTTAAGCCTTTATACAGGGAGGAAACAAAACCCATAACCCCAACAGCATGACTCTGAGTATGATTCAATAGTATTACTATAATTCGAAGAGTTTATTAAACTGTCTCCAATGACTGTTACTCAGAAGCAGTCAGTAGTCATTTCCTACCAGTTTTCTGCTCCCCTCAATATAAACATATATCTCAAGCTGTATCTTGTGATCTAAGTCACACGTGTTTCACAGGTTCTCTAATATGCAATAAAAACTATTATGCCAGTCAGCTAGACTAGAGAGCCCGCTTAAGAGTCTTTTCTATGCCTTCTGGAGTACTGAATTTTATGTACAGCGCCTGATTTCAAAATCTCTTGATATGTTACTATACTCTCCATGTTCCTGACAGTGCCTTTTTTTTTTCAGGATGCTCACAGGAAGACTGATGACTATGGGAACCACGGAGGACAATGTGTTATTATCAACCAGGCACAACCAATAGGAAACTGTGCATAATTACGGTTTTCAGATTTTCCTTCCCAAGTCCCATTTTCTGTATATTGCTTGCCCAAGAAGATTGTATTCCAGCATCAAATTTCTTTATTAGCAACTGCACGCATGAGAGAGCATACTTGGTGTATATATATACTAGCTAACTCTACAATGAATGAGCACTGATCATTTTTAGAATCGCTTGCTTTTAGGTGACCTCGTTTGTCAAATTGGAAGGAAAAATAAGACAGATATACAGACATGCAGAAAGATCAGAAAAGTGCAGCAAGAGTATTCTTGCTTCCAACAAAATAAGATTATTATGGCCAGGTTTCTCACAAACATTTTAACCTTTCATAACATTAATTATAACTACTGGTAAAACAGAGTCCTGCTTAATAAACACTACTGTGCAAAGTTAATTTTTTAGTATGCTGTTATTTGACATAATCTGATAATTTAAAACTCCATTTGAAACAAGCAATAGGTTTCCTGCTGTTTTGATCCCTGGCATTATTTACTTACCAAAGTTCCAAGGCTTTACATTCTGGCCTGCATAGTCCTGCCTGAGAATGATGTTAGAAGTAAGTAACGGTTCCCATTTCACTCCAAAACAGAAACATCTTACAAGCTGTTTATAATTTAATTGAATTTGTTACCATACATTATCACAAAAAATCACCCTGTTGTTTACTTGCATATTCTGCATCAGAATTACTACTTGAAAGAAATATTTCTAAGGAAAACAGTGCACATATACTGGAGTAGTGAACCCACAAACACATTATCTATAGACAAAGGCAATCGAATCTGCAGCAACTCCTAAAGATGACAGACTCCTGGTGAAAAGCACAGATTACCTTAATAATTACAAAAATCCGTTCATAATCAACTTCTAAGAGATGAAAACACCTGTTTCCTTTATGACATATGCAAAACACCAGTCAATTGTGGCATCCATTGAGCTGAGCAACTGTGAGGTCAACAAGCAATTTTCTATCACGTACTCTTCCTACTTTTCAGTCAAGGATGTATGTAGATTTATAGGAAAGGAGGAAAAGAGCACGACAGTACAAAGTAAAGGAGGGACAAGTCATCTGCTCTGCTGCCAATCTTTCTCAAGAGGCAAGGTAGCAAAACGAAGCTGATATCCACTGCTACTGGGTAGCAGTAATGAAGACTGCATAGATTCTGGTAATTTTCACCACACAGCAGCTCTGGAAAGAAAGAGCTGAAGCAACTGCAGACAGTCCTTCATATCCACAATCTTTTTGCAGCAAGAATAAAGAATAAACTGAGCAGTTAAAATCCTAATTATGGAGAAGTTTAGAGGTGGAAATACCCACAGTATGTACCCAGAGAAGCTTTAACTAACAGGGAGAGAGGCTGTTATTTTTTTTCACTTTTACATGTGCAAATACAAACATTCAAAGTTAGGGATCCTTGCCGTATTTTGAATGAGAAGCATACATTATGTTCAAATATTTGAAGTGAAAAAAGTGGTTTGGGTTCCAGTGGCTTTCAAATGAAAGCAGCTGCACTACTGCTGTGCATCTCAAGAAGCCAATAAAGGCAGACCAATTTGATATGGATTATTTGCCAAGACTGCAGTAGCTTTAATATGCTCTTTTCAAAGTCTAGAATCTAAACAAGCAAAAAATGAAAGTCACGCTCAAATTTAACTTCATGTGTTTCACAAGCAAGTAAAAAGTTGTGAGCAAGATTGCTGCATAGCAGAGAATTATTTCGCAAAATGTCTAAAGAACATGAGAGCTGTTGAACGAAGATGATCCGAGGGCTGGAACACCTCTCCTAGGAAGACAGACTGAGTCGGGGTTGTTCAGTCTGAAGAAGAGAAGGCTCCGGGGAAATCTTCTAGCAGTCTTCCAGTACCTGAAGGGGGCCTACAAGAAAGCTGGAGAGGGACTTTTTACAAGGGCATATAGTGATAGGACAAGGGGCAATGGCTTTAAACTGAAAGAAGGTAGGCTTCAATTAGATCTAAGGAAGAAATTTTTTACAATGAGTGTAGTGAAACACTGGAACAGGTTGCCCAGAGGAGTTATGGATGCCCCATCCCTGCAGGTGTTCAAGGCCAGGTTGGATGAGGCTTTGAGCAACCTGGTCTAGTGGAAGGTGTCCCTGCCTGTGGCAGGGGGGTTGGAACTAGACGATCTTTAAGGTCCCTTCCAACCCAAACCATTCTATGATTCTAACAAACAAGTATTAAAACAGCATTGCAGTGCAGTAAGCTGAAGAACCTGAATATGAAAACTTCTGGTTTGCAGGACGTTTTGGCACAAACTTGAAATCCTGCTTCTCAGCCATCTCTTGTTCCAGATGCCTAACAAGTGACTTTCATTAATTCAGTTGTCTGGCTTTCTTTTAATGTTCAGAGAGCAAAGGTATATTGTTTGCGCATTTTCTTCTTGTATTTATCTTAAGAGTTTATACTAAGCTTATCATAACAAAGGTAGTAATAATAAACTTTAGCAAGAACATTTTAAAAAGATAAATCACTTCAAAATGCTGGGGGATATCTGTCCCCCAAATCCGTTGTTACATACCTTGTTGATGCCATACAGAACAGTCCTAGGATTTCCCCTTAATACAAAGTGAATCTTGATCCATAAAATTAGAGTGAGGTCTAAGAGATAGCTGATTCTCACAACAGATTGAAAACATAAAGAAATATTCAGCTATCCTGAACAGTCAACTAGTGCTCTGAAGGAGGAAAACCCTCTTACATAAGTATCTCTTCATAAACAGCAGAGACACTGGAAAAAGCTCCCCAATTTCTCCAGTTTTCTCTTCACTTTATACTGCATCAAAAGAACTGTTTTTAACAAGATGACATCTTGTTTTTCTGGAAATACAATTTCTTCCTTCCCAAAGAAAGGATCAGTATACTCTAACCTTTACAGCCCCCATACAGTCCTGGAAGGACTTCAGCCATGTGTTTTTAGAAAAGACTAAATATTTGTCCAGATTGCTATCAATCTGGGAATAATTCTGCCTAAACAGCATAACACTAAATAGGAATCTCTCAACTGCCTCTTCTCCCCGCCTCCCCCCCAGGAATCTCCTAAAAGAAGCTAAGTTAACTCCATATATTCACATCTCACCATAGCAAATCTTACTGTTCAATGAATGAAAAATGTCATTTCAAAGCAACCAAACAAGACAACAAGTCATTTTATAACAAAAATACAGGAATTTAGCATCAGTCTTGTCTACCCTCCATGCCCACCACTACAAAACTAAAGCAAAAGCAGTACAGAACATTCCTCCTGACTTTGTTTAGGAACCTCAACAGATCCTCCTCCTGGAACAATGGGTATATTATAATGAAGATTTTCAAAATAGCAGTAAGCACCATTTGAACATAAAATGCATTCTCTTTAATGGCTTGCTGAAAACAGGAAAATTGCTGAATCACATTAAAACACTGTCAAGGCTTTATAACCTCCCTACTGTAAAAACAGTGATACAGTAATGGCTCTTGAGATACTTTCGGTTTTTCTCAAAGTCTCTTGTCTCATAATGCATACATAAAACAAAAACATACTGTCAGCAACTTCTCATTGCTTTTTAAAAAAAAAGTCATGTCAAGAACACTTAACCTCCGCATAACCCAAATCAGTTAGCAAATCTTAAGACTTCAGACTGTTTGAAATGTCAGAAGTGCTGATTTTCGACTTTTTTTTTTTTTTCCAATCAAAGAAGAGATCAGTCACAGTCAAAAGCAGCAGTTAAAAATGATGGTTGGGATTTAACTGCACTTAGTTGAGAATGGATGGTAAGCAGAAAGACACTCTGAGATGCTGTGTTTCTCATACAGATGTGAAAAACTTTTCAGAGCAAGAAGAAAACAGCCAGCACAGTATCTGACAGAAAATATTTTGCCATAGGCATGTTTCCTCAAAGGAGACATTATCTACACTTCTAGTCATTTTTTTACTTTCCTCTAAACACTCTCATTTTTCTACATCCTCCTAAAAATATAGTGTCTCAGACTCAGTTTGCCATGAGACCTGCCTAGCACTGAGAGCAGAATAATTACCTTTTGTCACCCTGAAAGCTCCCTGCCGATTGTCTCAAGAAAAGAGTTCCTTTCCCTGCATCTCACAGCACTGTTGCCTTGGCATTTTGAAATTGCCTGATCCTCTTCCAACACAGGCTTGCCCAGAAAGTTTCCATCCATGTCCATGTTTTACTTCTCCCTCCTTAAAATAGTATTTTATACTTGCCTTTACTTAATCCCATGGCAGTGATCCCAGGATTTTTAATATTTCTGGAATAACTTCAAGATCTGATCACCTCCTATTAAGTGTTTACTTACCAATCTGGTATCTTTCACAAACTCAAAAACAAGCCACCAGCCCTACTGTTTCAGGAAAACACTTTAGGTCCCTTTCATATGAGATATATTGCCCTACCACTTCTTTCACAGAGGTCCAACAAAGACTGATTTTTATACTGCATATACAACAAGTCTAATGTATCCAGAATATTATGATATTAATATCCAGACTTGCTAGACATGTGCCACACAGTTGATCTGTGCTGTCCTGTATATTCTGCTCTGTATCATATGGATACATACTTCTTCCTGAAAATCTAACGGCCATAGCTTAAAATATATGGTTCAGGGAACCATATATCAAGGATGATGTAGGGGATCTAGAGAGAGTCCAGAGAAGAACAGTCTAAGGTCTAGAAAATGCAACCTATACTAAGACATTAACAGACTTTGGTTTATTTATTCCATACAAGGTTTGCTCACGGGTCCCACCTGAAGCGTCATCCCAGTTCAACAGTCACAAAGCGGACTATTCTAAGCAAGCTGGCACTTAGGTTAAATTCATACGGAAAGGTGTTGGTTTAGAGACGAGGAACCATAATTCATACTTCCACTAATGTTTCCCACACCTTCTGCCAGAAGTTTTACAACTGTGAGGCTAGGCGCACTTTGTATCAGAGATAAATGCGCTTGTATTTAATTTAAATCCTACTTTGATATATACTATCAGAAATTAGCCAGGAGATAACAATTTATTCTAACTAAACTGTACGCACTTCACTAGTAGTAATATTTTTGAGAACTTCATGAGGACAGTAATATCTCCAATTATTTGTTTATAATGTGCTTAATTCTTGCTAGAAATCCCAAACACCGTGTCATAGAATGGTTAGGGTTGGAAGGGACCTCAAAGATCATCTAGTTCCAACCCCCCTGCCATGGGCAGGGAAACCCTCCACTACACCAGGTTGCCCAAAGCCTCATACAACCTGGCCTTGAACACTTCCAGGGATGGGGCATCTACAACTTCTCTGGGCAACCTGTACCACTGCCTCACCAACCTCTGAGTGAAAAATTTCTTTCTTATATCTAATCTAAATCTCCCCTCTTTCAATTTAAAGCCATTGCCCCTTGTCCTGTCGCTACACGCTCTTCTAGAAAGTCCCTCTCCAGCTTTCCTGTAGGCCCCCTTTAGGTACTGGAAAGCTGCTGTAAGATCACCCCGGAGCCTTCTCTTCTCCAGGCTGAACAGCCCCAACTCTCTCAGCCTGTCTTCATAGCAGAGGTGCTCCAGCCCTCGGATCATCTTCATGGCCCTCCTTTGGACCCGCTCCAGTAGCTCCATGTCCTTCTTGTGTTGGGGGCCTCAGAGCCAAATGCAGTATTCCAGGTGGGGTCTCATGAGAGCAGAGTAGAGGGGCAGAATCACTTCCCTTGACCTGCTGGCCACGCTTCTTTGGATGCAGCCCAGGATACGGTTGGCTTTTCGGGCTGCCAGCGCACATTGCCAGCTCATGTTGAGCTTCTCATCCACCAGCACTCCCAAGTCCTTTTCCTCAGGGCTGCTCTCAATCCATTCTCCACCCATCCTGTACTTGTGCTTGGGATTGCCACGACCCACGTGCAGGACCTTGCACTTGGCCTTGTTGAACTTTATGAGGTTCTCACAGGCCCATCTCTCCAGCCTGTCGAGGTCCCTCTGGATGGCATCCCTTCCCTCCAGCGTGTCCACAACACCACACAACTTGGTGTCATCTGCAAACTTGCTGAGGGTGCACTTGATCCCACTGTCCATGTCGCCAACAAAGATGTTAAATAGCACTGGTCCCAGTACTGACCTCTGAGGAACACCACTCATCACTGGCCTCCACTTGGACATTGAACCGTTGACCACAACTCTTTGAGTGCAACCATTCAGCCAATTCCTTATCCACCGAGTGGTCCATCCATCAAAATCATGTCTTTCCAGTTTAGAGACAAGGATGTCGTGTGGGACAGTATCAAATGCTTTGGATAAGTCCAGGTAGATGATGTCAGTTGTTCTTCCCCTATCCATCAATGCTGTAACCTCATCATAGAAGGCCACCAGATTAGTCAGGCAGGATTTGCCCTTAGTGAAACCATGTTGGCTGTCACCAATCATCCCCTTATTTTCTAGGTGCCTTAGCATAGTTGCCAGGAGGATCTATAAGGTTAAATGAAAACATACTGCTGAAAAATCTCGGCTTTGTATTGGCAAGTATGTTATGAAGACATAGGTAAGAGCAGCAGCTATTTCACACACTATTACTTAAACCAAGGATCAAAGTCTGATATACCTTTAGTATTATCATGCTACATTTGATAAAATTAATAAAGTATAAAGCTGCCTTTAGTTACTTGGGGCTTCTTAAACAATTGCAAAAATCCGTTTTAATTTAAAAGTCTTCCATGCATTTTAATTACAATTGATACATATAAAACTCCAAAGTTTTGGAGGTTTTAAGCAGATTTCTTTGTTGGTTTGCTTTGGTTTTTTTTTTCAGAAATGCAGCAATCACTATTTTGACAAGCCTTTCATCTGTAATTCTAAAACTTAACAGTGACCAAGTAACCAGTGCTTTTTGCAGCTTCATCATACATTCGGGATACGACAAAACAAGCTCTTAGTATCTTAAATGTGATCTTCCTTAAAAAAGATCCCAAAAGAGTTCTCAATGGCATGTCAAATTAAATCAAGATATTTCATAGAATCAGAATCATGTAGGTTGGAAAAGACTCTTAAGATCATTGAGTCCAACCGTAAACCTAACACTGCCAAGCCCACTACTAAACCATGTCCCTAAGTGCCACATCTACACATCTTTAAACTATCTCCAGGAGTGGTGACTCAATCGCTTCCCAGGGTAGCCTGTTCCACTGCTTGATAATCCTTTCAGTGAAGAAATTCTTCCAAATATCCCATCTAAATCTCTCAACTTGAGGCCATTTCCTCTTGTTGTATCACTTGTTATTTGGGAAGAGAGACCAACACCCATCTCGCTACAACCTCCTTTCAGGTGGTTGCAGAGAGCAATAAGGTCTCCCATCAGTCTCCTTTTCTCCAGACTAAATCCCATAAGACTTGTGCTCCAGACCCTTCACCAGCTTCATTGTTCTTTTTTGGATCCACTCCAGCATCTCAATGTCTTTCTTGTAGTGAGGGACCCAAAACTGCACACAGCATTTGAGACGCCACCTCACCAGTGCCAAGTACAGGGAGATGATCACTTTCCTAGTCCTGCTGGCCACACTATTTCTGATACAAGCCAGGTTACTATTGGCCTTCTTGGCCACCTGGGCACACTGCTGGCTCATATTCAGCTGCTGTCAAACAATATCCTCAGGTTCTTTTCTGCCAGGCAGCTTTCCAGGCACTCTTTCCCAAGCCTGCAGCATTGCATGGAGCTGTTGTGACCCAAGGGCAGTACCCGGCACTTAGCCATGTTGAACTTCATATAATTTTCCTTAGCCCATTGATCCAGCCTGTCCAGATCCCTCTTTAGAGCCTTTCTACCTTCCAGCAGATCAACACTCCCACCCAACTTAGTGTCATCTACAAAGTTACCCAGAGTGCACTCGATCCCCTCCATCCAGATCACTGATAAAGATGTTAAACAGAACTGGCCCCAGTACCGAGCCCTGGGGAGCATGACTTGTGACCGGCTGTCAGCCAGATTTAACTCTGTTCACCACAACTCTTTGGGCTCAGCCACCAAGACAGTTTTTTACCCAGCAAAGTGTACACCCGTCCAAGCCCTGAGCAGCCAGTTTCTCCTGGAGAATGCTGTGGGAAACAGTGTCAAAGGCTTTACTAAAGTCCAGGTAAACAACATTTACAGTCTTTCCCTAGTCCACTAATCAGTCCACCTTGTCATAGGAGGAGATCAGTTTAGTCAAGCAGGACCTGCCTTTCATACAACCATGCTGACTGGGCCTGATTACCTGCTTGTCGTGTACATGCCATGTGATGGTACTCAAGATGATCTGCTCTGCTCCATAACCTTCCCCACCACCGAGGTCAGACTTATGGGCCTGTAGTTCCCCAGATCCTCCTTCTGGCCCTTCATATAGATGGCCATCATGTTTGCTAACCTCCAGTCAAGTGGGATCTCCCTGGTTAGTCAGGATTGATGACAAATGATTGAAAGGGGCTTGGTGAGCACTTTCGCCTAGCTCCCTCTGTACCCTTGGGCAAATCCCACCCAGCCCCACACACTTCTGTGTGTCTAAGTGGTGTAGCTGGTTGCTAACCATTTCCCTTTGGATTATGGGGTTTCATTCTGCTCCCTGTCCCTGTCTTCCAGCTCAGGGGGCTGGGTATCCTGAGAATGATTGGTCTTACTATTAAAGACAGAGGCAAAGAAGGCATTAAGTACTCCATCCTTTTTTTTCCTCATCCTTTGTCACTATGTCTCCCCCCGACATTGTTTACCTCCAAAAAACGATGGAGATACTCCTTAGTCCACCTTTTGTTGTTAATTTATAATTGCATTTATAGAAACATTTTTAGTGTCTTTTACTGCAATAGACAGAAATAATTTTTAGTTAGGCTTCAGCCCTTTTCATTTTCTCCCTGTATAACCTCACGATATCCTTGCAGTCCTCCTTAGTTGCCTGCCCCTTCTTCCAAAGGTCATAATCTTTTTTTCCTCATTTCCAGTCAAAGCTCTCTGTTCAGCCAGGCTGGTCTTCTTCCCTGCCAGCTCATCTTTAAGCACATAGGGACAGTCTGCTCTTGTGCCTTTAAGATTTCCTTCTTGAAGAATGTCCAGCCTTCCTGGACTCCGTTGCCCTTCAGGACTGCCTCTCAAGGGACTCTTGTCAACCAGGATCCTAAACAGGCCAAAGCCTGCCCTCTGGAAGTCCAAGGCGGCAGTTCTGCTAACCTCTGTTCTTACTTCTCCAAGAATTGAAAACACCATTATTTCATGATTCCTTCTCTGTTCACAAATGACAGTTCCAGTGGGGCATCTTCCCCAGTTGGGTCTCTCACCAACTGTGTCAGGAAGTTATCTTCCACACAGTCCAGGAACCTTCTAGATTGTTTCCTCTCTGCTGTATTGTATTTCCAGTAGACATATGGTAAGTTGAATTCTCCCATGTGAACAAAGGCTAGTGATTGTGAGACTTCTCCCAGCTGCTTATAGGATATTTCACGTGCCTCTTCATCCTGGTTGTGTGGTCTATAACAGAATCCCACCACGATATCTGTCTTGTTGGCATTCCCCAATACTTACCCATGAACATTCAATCCTTTCATCACCATCATCAAGCTCTAGACAGTCAAAACACTCCCTAACACACAGGCCTACCCCTCTGCCTCTGCTTCCTTGCCTATCCCTTCTGAAGAGTTCATAGCCATGCATTGCAGCGCTCCAGTTATGTAAGTCATCCCACCATGTTTCTGTGATTGCAATTACATCATAGTTTTCTAGTTGCACAATGGTTCCAGTTCCTCCTGTTTGTTGCCCATGCTGTGTGCACTGGTGTAGATGCACTTCAGTTGGGCTATTGATCCTTCCACCTTTTTCGGATGAGAAGGCCCGATTCCTACGTGGCTGTTCTCAGGTGCTTCCGTGGTTTCTAACACACCAATAATCCCCATGTCTTTGTTGCCATGTGGATCTCCATCCCTAACTCCACTGAGATGGCAGACTGAAGGACCTCACTAGCACTCTGTCCCTCAAACACTGGTGTGCCACCCTCAGGCTCATCTCTGGTGAGACTGGTTTTATCCTTTCCCTCTTCAAATCCAGTTCAAAGCTCTTTCAATGAGCCCTGCTAACTCCTGTGCTAAGATCCTTTTCCCACTTTGAGATAGGTGTACTCCATCTGTCACCAGCACGCCAAGTGTCATGTAGACCGACCCATGATCGAAACACTGAAAATCCTGATGGTGATACCAGGCTCAGAGCCAGGTGTTGATCTGCTGGCTCTTCCTGTTTCTTCCCTCATCATTCCCTGCAAACGAAAGGGTAGAGGAGAACACCACTTCTGCTCCTGATCCCTTAACCAGTCGATTTCAAGACCCTGTAGTTTCTCTTGAATGATGAGAATTCTTGTTGCAACTTCATCGCTGCCCACATGAAAAATCAATAACAGATAATAATGCAAGGGCTGTACTAGGGTAGGAAGTTTCCTTGTCACATCTTTAACCTGGGCTCCAGGGAGGCAGCAGGTGTCCCCTAGAAGTAGGTCTTAACCTTGGCAACTCTTCCAACCTAGATGAACCATCGTCCTCATTGTTGTTCAGTTCCACTTGCAGAGCCTTGTACCTATTATGCAAGGCCACCTTGGAAGGTGGGGTAGTCACAGAGGAGATGCACCTGCTGCACTGGGCAGGAACTCATCACCATTGCCCCATATCCCTTGAGACAGAATGTTCGGCCAGGTGGAGAGAAGATAAGGAATCCTCCATGTCATGTGCCATGTCTGCCTGACAGGCCTGTCCCAGGGAAGGTAGGGTGTGATTACAGTAACCTGTCTCTCTCTCGGACTCCCTGGTGATACTCAACCTACTCACCCCCTCCCAGAGCTCTGTCACTAAGTGGAGGAGTTCCTCTACCTGCGTGCACCTCTCACAGGTGTACTCACTACTGCCATCCAGCATTGGCATAAGAGTAGAGCAAACTCTTCAGCCTGACACCTGAGCAACAGCATGTTCCCATCACAGCTGTGTTGGTCATGGAAGGTGCAGAGAGGCCATGGATTTCTGCCAGGTAGATACCATTGCCCTCTGGTCGAGCTGGCAGAACTACAGCGCCCTTCCATACACACTGCCGCACCATGCCCTGTTTGCCCACCCTGGTCACTAGCACTCCCCAGGGGCTTCTTTTATATGCGGAGGTGGGGGCTTGACCACAGCTGCTCCTGGCCCCACGCAGGTCTCGTCAACTGCTGTCACCTGAGCTGCAGGCTCCTGGCAGCTCTCAGCTTCCCCGGAGGTCTCCCTGGTTCAGGAAATTCCCCTGTGCACTTCGCTAGAGCACTCTGCTGAGGACTATACCAGCACTGGAGCTGCTCGCCTCGGGGACTGAATTTACTTGTTTACTTTAGATTCTACTTTTCCTCATTTATAGATTCCATCTAACTTGAAGACATAAAGAATCATCTGCTATTCAAGGAGCAGCTGTCTTGTAACCTAAAGACAGGTGTTTTAAAGGATATCCATCACACAGCACAAACCGCTCGGTGCATATCCTAACCATCAAAACGCCAGTAAAGAGCACAGTGTTGTGTTATGAAGTGACACAGTCAATGCCATTTTTTATTGCTACTTTGTGCAAAAGATTATACTTCAGGGGACAATAAAAGTCCAAGAAAAGTGACCACTAACAACCTCTCTGTAAATACAGAGTTATTTAATACCGTGTTTAGCAAAACTAACAGTTTTTAATGACCTGGTGTATACCAAGCTGATCCTTAACACCATTTTTCTAATGTCTGTAATCAACTACACATGCCAGAAAGGCCATAGGTATGTAACCACGGGTAGATTCAGAATCCCTGTGAAGACAACATCCTACCTACAGCTCCTGAAAGCTTTTCATCTGCCTTCGCACTTTCTCAGGACAGGAGGAAACAAGAGTATTACGGATGCTCTTTCCCATGATAGCTCATCTAAATAACCTTAAGAATGTTCTTTACTCATTTTTTCACAGTAACTGGGAAACACCATGGATAAAATGGTTGCTGAACCTGGACAAAATATGCAATAATCTAGTCAGATTAAATTCTATTTACTTGGAAAGACAGGAAAGAGTTACTATTCCAATTCAAAGCCTCACTCTTTGCCTTTGAAAAAGCATTCCTAACATATTATAAAGCATGTAAGTATAGAGAAACAAATAAAATACCCAACTCAATCCCTGTGATTTACAGACTTGAGAGAACAGGTGCAATGAAATTTCAAGGCCCATTTGCCATCTTTTTTTAATTTTTTTTTTTTTTAACAGGATACTTAGGCATAAAGGTAGTCCACTCCAACACAGCTATCCTATTCAGAAAAAAGCTTGTGATACCAGTATAAAAACATCCACACAGCTTTCACCAGTATAATTTCTGCAGTACAATGATCACAGAAGTACACATATTTAAGCCAGGAATTTAATCAAGCCCAGGATTAGTCAGCACAAATGGAGTTACCCACCATCACCAATGGGCAGAATATGCCTGGCTACCCATTGCCATTTTAGAAATGGTACTTCATACATGCATCCATATCCATGAATGTTAAAAGCAGTAACACACTAACATTCTGAGACAATCTGTTGAAAGACAGACTGGAAATCTTCAGTACACCATCTGCTCTAGCAACCATTCACATAAAACAGCAATCCTACCATCTCTCTTCAGATATTCACAACCACAAGTCTCCCATCCCAAAGGAGAGTCACAGTATAACACACGCACACTTTCTAGAGCCTAGGTTTGGCTCCTGCTGTTCTTCTCTCTTGCAAATCACTTATGTTTGCAAGAAAATCGTGCAATTCCTGGACATCGGGTGGATGGAAATACTAACTATCTCAATCTGTGTTTGGCACTATGGTAGCTCTACATGCATTCTCTGCAACAGCAAAGCTTGCTAGAAAGATTCTTGCCCCCTCAACTAGCCTCCGCACATGTTCCCACCCCTTGACTATGCCAGTGCAACTGTCTCTGGACGATGCTGTAAACAGACACGTAAAAAATGCTGTAAAGGAATATATATAAAATGTCTGGATTAAAAAAAATAAATTGTTTTTCGAGTGAAGTTTTCTTTTAGCCCAGACCCTTTCACAAGCAAACCAAAAACCAAAAGTTTCACTGGATCCTTTAGTTATGAAAGCAAGCTTCAGCTAGAGGATCAGTCTCACTTCGTTTTTGTTCACAAAAGCTGAATTCTAGAAGTTAAACGGATGACCCAGTATGTCTCCTTCCTGCATCATGCATTTGATTACATGTGCAATGCTGCATTTTCCAGACTGTTTTTCTCTAAGCAAACCAGTATTTTTAGCTCTTAAAAATGTCTCCTTTCAGATAGCATTTGCTGCCAACTGTTTTTATCTTAATGCATATCAAAGGAGTCTAAATTACAAATTTCTAAATAAACTTCTTGCATTTAACTATGCTCTCTCTTTAAATTTTAATCAGGGTAGAACACAAAAGGAACAATGTTTCAGCTCCTAGCATCCCAGCTGGTTAGGGTATTCCACATACAGCTCATGTCTCCTTTATCAGTCTTTTGCCAGCTGCTGAACTCTAAAATATTGTTTGATTCTTGATGGTACTTATTTCCATGCCTTTTGCTGTATTTTTCATTAACAGTCTACAGTGATTCCAACAAATAAAGAATATAAGATGCATTAATGCATACTTTGAACCATGTGTAAGTGTTAAAATCCAAAGTGAGTTTCAAGACACAAAGAATTTGATAACACGAGATATTTAATACACAATGGGAAGTACTTTTCAGTTGAAACTTTGTTATCCTATAAATCGAAAATTTTCAAGTACAGCTACTATCTGAAAAGTCAAGTAAGGCAGAAAGAAAATTTCAGGATTCTGCTTATTGATATGAAATCCAATGTACTTCTAAGCTTTAAAGCATGCATGGACATTGTGAACATTTTAGGATGTTTCCGTAACTAACGGATGCACTTTCAGCTACCTATTTATGCAAGAAGTTGAAAATAGGAAGACATACATGGAAGACACAGACAGGTGTCTAATATAACAGTATTAATTGAAAAGAATACGACTAACGCATCCTCCTGGGCAATAAAGGTTTATGAATAAATCCCAGAAACTTTAAGAGTGCATTAAAAAACCCAAAATATTTGGTTTAGAGGAATGAGACTTTTGGATTCTTTCATATAAATTACAGGTGTTATTTCCCACAGCTAGAAAACGGGAATACTTCACGACTCCTCTACAGATAAGGCCATTTAGGGACAGGCATGTAATACGTATTTCAGGTTAAAAATGGCACTTTAGATAGATAGCTGTTCCCAGCTCTAGCAGGGCATCTCTAAATCCCAGTTCAGAAACGTTTTCCAACTGTGAACCCACTATCCTGTCAATATGGAGGACAGCAGCAGGAGGGGCATGACAACACAAGGTCCAAACCTCGGTGTGGTGTTCAACATCAAAATAGTCCTGAAAGGTACAGTTACCATAACAAAGCAAATTCTGGTCATGGCAAAACGTGTTTAAGAATCCAGAGGGCTTATAGTGACTCCAACTATTGTTTTGGGATTTAGAAAAACTAGACTGTAGAGCTCCATGTGACTGTATACAAACAAAACAGATTTAGGTTCCTCTGACCATGAGATTGAATCTGGTAATGTCAATAGGTATCAGGATGAACAGGAATGTTAAGGTTTGGACTCTTCTCCACTTTCTCCCTACTGTCAAAAGGAGCAAATGCACTTTAATGGGAACTCTGTTTACAGCAATTATTTAAATTCTACCAGAGTACGCATTAGCATTTTAAAAAGCATCTGTGTGACGAAGTGACTGATAAAGCATTTTAGAAAAACGTTTTTAAAGTGTTCTCCTTTGCTTTATCTGTAATAGACTACAATTAATAGCAACAGAAAATTGCTTTAAAAAGGAATTATCAATTGGGATGAAATGTAGATCATAAGAGAGCAGCATGAAAGACTGGAATAAATGACAGACAGGAGAGAAGACAGTAATTTCTCATTATTTTTGACTTAACCAAAGCACGAGAATCTCAAAGTATTTGTTATCACCATTGAACATCCATGTGACGCAAAGGCATAGCAGCCCACAATTTTCCAGAGAAATCTTCAATAAATGAGAGCATTAATGGTCTGTGAATATTGCAAAGGTTATCTCTAGAGGCAGGAATAGATTTTTAAGGACTTAATTTCCATGCCTTTATTTTTAAAAAAGTATTGCACTTATTGCTCTGCGGTGCAACGAGTTAATACAAGAAGGGATATAACACTTTGGCTTACTGGGAGCCATGCTAGCATTTTAGAGGGCAATAGCCAAAAGTGTGGTTCAGGCCCTGGAACCTTCCCTACAGTAGAAAGTTTTACCAGCAAAGCCATCCATGCATCAGAAGGATCAAATCTGAATGGTTGTCAACCTTCTCTTGATGGAGAAAGCTGACTTCCTTCTTCAAGTATTACCAGCCACAGAAGTGGCTCTCCGCAGCCACGCAAAGACATCTGTGACAGTGAGAAACAACATGCCTGCCCTGTAGCTCTGATTACTTGCAACATGTGACGCCCCATCCTGAGAAAGAGTGCTGATTAAAGGCTTCCTCCTTTTTAAAATCCTTGGTGTCTTATGGCCTGAACAATCTTTTAAATAACTGTGTGGCGGTCAAGTGACTACTGCCTCTAGTTCTGGGAATATCACGTGGAAAAGGTCTAACCGACCCGAGGAGTTTGCACAAACTGCAAACTTCAGCTGAGAGCTAATAAAGAGGAAGCAGATTGTGATAAGAAAACATGAGAAATTGCCCCAAGTGAAACCCAAGGCTGGCAGAGAAGAAACCTCCAGCATGAATATCACACTGCTCCTGAGCTCACCTGCTGATGACTCATCTTTCTGCTCAAGGAATACTGTCAACCTTAGGACTCACAGGAACAGTGGAAGGGTGAGCATAATGCCATAGAAAAGGGGTAGAAAGTGGAAAGGCTCTGCATAACAATTCTAGCTGTAATGTTAGTGAGGCTTTTATATTAAATAGAAATTTAGTTAGTTAGTTAATAACCTAGTATTAACTCGATAATTTGGACTATCAGACCATTAAAACATTAAGTGGACAAACAATAAATTCTTGACCCCATTTATATACTGCATTCCTTTTTTGCACATTACAAGATTTGGAGTGTAGCAGCATGCCAAACTGCCTCAGGATAACAGGGTGTGCCTTCTGACATGGGAAGACCATGGAGAAAACAGAGCACAGGGAGGAAAAGGAAACAAGCCACACCACATCTACAGAAAAATCAACAGCATAAGTTCAGCGCTGTCCTGAGACTTGGATCTACTCTCTTAATGCCATAATGCACTAGAAACTAGTACTGTTCTACAGATAAAGTGTCTCGCAAAATATGATGCAAACAAATCCAGAACTGAGGTAGAAACAGAGGGGCCTGAGTGACAGGAAGGAACCTCTTCAAAACACAGCTGGGCTATCAGAGCCCTTCAGCCCCTAAAGAAAAGGGCTCTGCACGAGTATTATTTTACAGGACTGTTTACTTTACCAATTTACACAGAATTTACTTTGTTTGCTTTTGCCATAGTCTTCATCACATTGCTTCTCCCTCTCTGCCTATGAAAATTTGGTGGCCAGCCACACACGGAAGCAAAGGGATTTTTGCATGAAACTAGCGACTTCATGTTAAGGATATAAACCAGTTATATTGTGCAACAGAGGAAAATACAAAGCAATAAAAAACATCCTGAAGTACATAGTTTTACAGAAAATAAACTGCAATCAGATTTCACGCAGCTACAGAAGAACAAAATTACAGGTAGCTATTATTCTGGGCTTACGGTCTTAAGATGGTAGGAAGCCACATATTCTATATTTAGGAATTTATTTGGATGGGGTTACATCACTAACCTACAGAAGAGGTGACATCACAGTTATAGTGCAGACACCAGCAGATCTCAGCACACAGACAACTCTTTAGTCACCTACTACAAGGTCCCTGAATCTCTTCAGCAGGCAGCATTTAAGCTCTGCACAGATATCTGTAGGTAGAAATGCTTGCTTTCCCCCTTGTGCTATCAGACCTCCTCGCAAAACTCAACAAAAACTTGAGATCATTGCAGAGAAAAGTCCAGCCACAGAAGAGACATTTACAAACCTGCTCAGGCATTCCATTTTCTCAGCCGTTTTGGCACCTCAAAAATGAATGTACGCTGAAAGATTGTGACAGCCTACAAGAAATTTAGGAGGTTGCACAACACCATCCTGAAACCGTGCTGTTAACCTGTCATAAACTCCGGTGGCTGTGAGCCCGTCCGCACCATTATACGGCCCAAGGTGAGAAAAATAAGACACTGTAATATCTTTCTTTAGCTGTCTACTAACTCTCATCTGAAAAATACCTAATAATGGCTCTCTATTTAAGACTGACATATATTACTGAATTTTCATGTGCAGGCATAAGGTTGCTGAACAGCTTCAAGGAAAAAGGAAACTTGGAAAAAAAAAAACCACTTGTATTGCCAACTATGCAAATATTACAAAGCCTTCTCTAGTTATTATTATCAGCAAGTCAAGCCCAATAAGACAAAAACGTGCATAACCAGCAGGAGGTACCTATTCCATAAGGTAAAATTCAGAGATAAGCAATAAGCACGACATAGGACTAGCACCTGTGTCCCATCTCTCACCTATTCTTGCACTTAGCAGAACCCATTCCAACATACTCCATTACTTTATGAAGACTGTTTCACATATGTAATCCTCTACAACAGGTTATGCTTCGTTATTCTGCAGTCCCATACGACAAGAGTCTCCACCAAACCTCTTAAAAACAACTAATATGGATTTGGAGCTTCTCATTCCGTCAGTAAAAAAACATCACACATGACATATCTGTGGGCCCTCTCCAGAAAGTAACGGGAGACCTGGTTACCCAGGATATGGAGAAGGCTGAGGTACTCAATGAATTTTGCCTCAGTCTTCACTGGCAAGAGCTCCAGCCACATTGCCCAAGTCACAGAAGGCAAAGATATGGAGCTGTTGCAGTGGGTCCAGAGGGGATGATCCAAGGGCTGGAGCACCTTTCCTATGAAGACAGGCTGAGAGAGTTAAGATTGTTCAGCGTGGAGAAGAGAAGGCTCTGGGGTGATCTTATTGCAGCCTTCCAGTACCTAAAGGGGGCCTACAGGAAAGCTGGAGAGGGACTTTTTCCAAGGGCGTGTAGTGATAGGACAAGGGGCAATGGATTTAAACTGAAAGAGGAGAGATATTGATTAGATATAGGGAAGAAATTTTTTACAATGAGGGTGGTGAAATGCTGGAACAGGTTGTCCAGAAGAGTTGTGGATGCCCCATCCCTGGAAGTGTTCAAGGCCAGGTTGGATGAGGCTTTAAGCAACTTGATCTAGTGGAAGGTGTCCCTGCCCATGGCAGGGGGGTTAGAACTAGATGATCTTTAAGGTCTCTTCCAACCCAAACCATTCTATGATTCTACAACTTTAACATTTGGCCTAGCCACGGTTAGGGATACTCATTACATTTGAGGAGCAAGGAAAGGGGAGAGTGGAATACAGAGATTCTGAACTTGGTAGTTTTGGGGATAAGATAACCCTTGTTACCACAAATCTCTGAAAGGCATGATGTAGTCCTTGTATATCCTTGTAGCACTATTGTATACCATAAACACTTTTCCACAAGGTAGCACAACAGCTAGCTATGCTCACGATGCAAGGATACCATGCATCTTTTGACCTGGAAAGGCATCCAAGTGTGAAGAAACACTACCAAATGGCAGATGGATACTGGCAAAATTCTTGCTAATAAAGCTGCATAGCATTGGCATAGCACACATTTCAATTTGAAATTACAATAATGAAGCCACATCACTCTGCTGGTATTCTGAATCACCTTCCACCCTTGTCTTCAGTTCTACCTGCTCACTCTCACATGGATGTAGTCACTGATTGATCATAGAAAACCATGAAGGACTAGACACAATCTCCTTGAAATACCAAAATACTATCAAGTCAAAATAAATAATTTTTAAAACCCACAACCCTATTATAGATTTGGTATAATTCATTCCTGTAACTCCATTTTTCTTACTTAAAGAATAATCATTTTCTATCATAACCAAAATTGTGCCAAGAGGCTCAGAAAGTTCTTCATATGCTACCTTTGTGACACCCTTTTCACTCCTTGGCAAGCTCCACAGCTGTTTCTGCATTGTTCCTCTGGAAGTTCTTACCAGACATTTTGGGTTAACACCACAATAGGGTGTCCCTCTACGAGTTATTTTGACATCAAAAGTTATGAGGTACATACAAATGCATATAGTTAGTAAGACTATTCATGCAACATGCACAAAGACAAGATTACCAACCAAACTCACATAATTTCCCACTCATTTGAGCTGCACAGCTATAAACAAATCTTTGAATTTACTGTTTATCAGACAAGAAAGCATTTCTCATCTGGAACCTCTCATCTAAATCAGAATACTCACCCTGCTGCAACTGCAGGAGGGATGACCAGTATGAGTTTAAGTTGTGCTTCATGCAGAGCTTCAGAAAGATGAACGAGCAAGTGAATCAGCTCCCTGAAATACAAACGTATTGTTAGAGGGAAAGGCAGTCAAACCGGTGCTCTATATTGGCAAGAGCAAGTTAACAAGTAACAGCAGAAATAATTGAAAAAATGCAGTGGGCAAGAGAACCAAACACAGTTCGTCGTGAATGACCACAGCAGAAAAAAAAATTAGGAAGACTCATCAGAGGTCTTACCCTTCTTACCCTCTTCCAGGACTAAGAACACTGAACTGCTGGAGACAATTTTAGTTTTATTGGAACTGGTGATCACCTTGGGGCTAAAACATTTCCTAGTTTTATTTTAATCTAACTATGCATTGTTAGCATGTAAAACCAGAATATCTTATGAGAGCAGATCACCGCTTGAGGTCATATTCAGTAAAAAGAATTAAACCAACAGAAGAACCAAACACTGTTCTGAAACAAGCAGTTGTTGAATAGATTCAAGTTGCCAGTGTATTATGACACAAGGTCTGAGAATTTGTAAGGATGCTCTCACAGCAAGACATGCAATCTTCAAGGGGTATTTCTCAGGCCTGTATTTAGAAACATTTCTGCTGCTGTTTTTTTCTGTATAAATAATCCTTTTGTTTCTCAACACATTACTGTATAGCTACAAAATAGATGTTTGACAATGCCATATCTGGAAGTATCACCTTACATATGCACCATTTAAAGACTTTCACAAAAGATGATTTTCATGTCCACATTCTAAACATTTCAATATGAAAATAAACTCCAAAATTCTCATGTAAATTGTTTTTAGTCTTCCTGATTTGAAGGGTGATGTTAATAGAAAATCCTTCAGAGGCAGACTGTAGAAACAAAAAGGTTTAATGGATTCCTCTCAAGATAACAATAGCCAATATTACCTTCAGTTTGCACTATAAATATGGCCCTTCTGTGTGTCTTTGTTAAGTAATTTGATTTTTCAGAATAAAGTCAACTTTCATATTTACCCACTGGCAAGGTGGGTCCGCAAAGGCAGACAGATGATATTAGAATGCTAGATCTGTTCAGAACTATGCTTAAACCTGAACTGAGTAGAAAGCAACTTCCCAACTCATTCCAGTACGCTAAAAGTGCTAAAGCAGGAAAGTCAGGACATACATAAGCAATCATCCAAGTTATTTGTTCCACTTAAACTGGATTAGACCTGAACTCAGGAACAATTTTTGGTACTGTCATGCCTTTCAAGGCAGGATCATCCTAGACGTATTCTTCTGAAATCATTGATCTTCCAATATAATTATCCATCATAGTAATGATGCTTGACCTGCACCATGTAGACACTATCCAAAGGTAAACACACGTTTTGATTTTGCCTGAATGGTTTGATGCCTGATGAAAACTTCCTAAGGACGCTACAAAAGTCATTACTCTCAAAATCCTAGCAAACAAACAAAGCAAGTTTTATCATTTTCCCAATACCATCAGCATTTTGTGCTTACAATTTTAAAGTTGGCTGTGCTGAACAGCTCTTGACAATGAACTGTCACACCACCACCTATATTTCTCTTCCAGAGGGAGACATAAGATGACAGGATTCAGCTTTTGGTCTGCCTGCAGCATGTACTTTCTACCATTCTTGCTCTGGGAAAGTAAAAGTTTTCCCTCCCATTTCCTTATCATACGCATTCCACATTAAGAGTGTCACTATTCACATAAATCAATTATAGTGAAGAAGAATCCTTTTCCATAGGAACACATAAAAAATTACAACACTAAACTGGACAGATATTTATTGACTCCAACATACACATCATGGCTCCCACACGACCTAATCTTATAAAAAACTTTAATCAGTATTAAAACTAGCTAAGCCTTCTTTCCCACTGATTTGTGCCTCATGTCTAAGTGACCTTTTTAACTAATTATGCCCAAACTGCAGCATGAGTGCACCCTTTATTAGATGTCAGAGATGCTACGTATGAGACAAATTTGGCCAACCGATCGATTCCTCTGGCACTGAGATTATTCTACATTGTTCATAGGCAGGGATCTCTCTTCTCTGCCTGGCTGCCTTTGTTAGCTGTAGGAACTTTGAGATCTCTACACCATGCAAAACATTTGCCAACTTTAAATCTGATTATTTAGAAGGTAAGGGGATAGAAGGAGGGGCAGATTAGGACAAAAGAACCTAACATAGGTGCAGAGCAAGATAACATGTTTCTCCTTTTTATCTAGAAACAAGGCTAACACCCTGCCTCCCACTTCGCATGTCCACATATCTGCCTCAGCTCCTAAAATTTTGCTATGCAGATATCAATGCTTTGCAGCATAAGAAGAAAAGCAGTTGGGTTTATTTTGAATCAGATGCAGAACAAAAAAATTGAAGTGAATATTAAATTCAAAGTTTCCCTCTTCCTTGGCAATGTCAAGCACTGTTGGTTAGCCATCAGAGGTAAAAATGTATCCACAAAAGTGGTGACACTCGTAAAAAACAGTGACTGCACAAAAGCAGTCATATTTTAGAACTAGAAAGGCATACAGAAACACAGCCTGCAACTGTAACTGAAGGACAGAGATTTGTGGCCCGATAAAGGGGCAGGAGTGCAGTCTGGATCGATGGTTTGTTTTGTAGCTAGCAGACAGGACTCTGACTGAAAGACTCCATCAAAACAGCCACTTCCTCTTCTCCTGCCACCAAATCCAAGCAGTATAGCTCTGGCCAAAAAATAATTAGCTTCAACTTGGAGAAAATCAGGAAGAAAAGGGGTAGCTGGACAACTGCAGATTCTTGCTCAAGAAACCCAGATTAACATCTGCTCGCTAACCTGTCAAGTCAGGTCTCCGCACCTTGAGAACTCTCGAGCAAATCACACAAGATTAATGGCTAAAGACTTAATTTAGGCTCACTTCCATTTGTCAGCCAAGACGGATTATGTAAATCAAATGTGCACTCTTCCCCTCTCCCCCTAACAGCAATAGCAGAAGCCTCATTTATTGTTTGCTATAAATTAAAACTTTACTGTGTCCCAACAGTGCTTTCCAGTGTTTAAACACAATATTCTCCCACATTACCACTACTCATTTTGAAAGAAAAGCTACTGACATTTTAAACACTATAATGAGGTGCATGAAAGTAGGAATAGAATCAGTCTTCCTGAAAAGGCTTCATTAAATATTTACCAGAGACTTCACCATTGTCAAATTTAACTTCAGAGCAGCTACTAAAACACTGGCAGCTTTAAGACTCTACCTTGAGCTAATTAAGGTCTACTTCATTCCTACTATTTCAGGCCTTCTATTATCCCTATGATTTGGTAGGTCGATTTTCCAAGTGTTCATCATTTCAAAGTATCTTGTCGCCTATAAAGTAGGCAGACCTCCAAATTTTCATCACCCAAAGTTTGAGGGACGCCTATTTTTTCAGAACTCCCTTTTTCTAGCATTGCTGGTCTCTTGTGTTTGGGACATCCTGTAGTACAGTTTACCTTCAGTGCACAAGAGTGGGCTATAGGTGTATCTGAAAAGCCTTGCAGAAGACACATGAGGCTGTTATATCCTCCTCTTCAGTTAGGTGTTCCTTCAGAACTCTGCAACTTTCCAACTTCAGCCACTTTTTTGCACAAATTGGTAGTCAGTACTCCCTAAAATTTATGTCTTGTCAAGAAAATTGGACAGAATAAAGCTGTCTACTTGAAGAAGAAATTGCCCTTTTGTGCCGTTTCATTGCCTAGTTAATAACAAGAAACTGGAGTGAATTATAGCAAATCTTTGATTAATAGATTAATTTTTCAGGGACTAACATGAAGGATAAAACTGCCAGAAGAGCTTTTTGCTCCTATACTCCTACCAACATTAATAAGGTGTCTGAAGGTCATCTTCTGCGTGATACCAAGTCCTGCAGCATGTGGTGATAAAAAAAATCACGTTTTTCAGATTGATTCTGTGTGATGGCAGTGCCATCTGTCAGCTAATGCCAGACCGATCAGAATTATGTGTGCACTTTTACGTATGCTGTGAGATTCTGATGGGTACATTCGTGCCTTTTTTGCAACATGACCCAGGTCTCTGAAGAAAAAAAACCCACCCAATAAACCCACAAGTGAGATTAGCAAGAGAGCCATTGTCCTGTCTAGCTGTTGATTAAATAAGCAGGAGAATCTGCTTGATCAGTTATCTCTGTATTTCTGCCGTGTACATTTCTAAACTTAAATGTCACAGGATGAATAACCTAGAATATGTTATTACAAAATCAGTCAAGAAAGTTTTAGATAAAAGACTTATTTAATTAAGAAGCAGGTTTAAACTATAAGAAGTAGCAAAACACATTAGAATTGAGGTATCATCTGCATAGGATATCTTGGGTGATTTACATTTTCAGTAGGAGACTAATTTCCTATGTGTTAAAATAAAAAATGGGAAGATGAATACTTTTCACTGTGCAATGATTGTCAGCATGAGAGGAGGCAGCATCAGTTAGATGCAGTCTTTCATCTTACATTAAATTTGACCTCTATATGATTTGTATATCATAATTCTATTCCCAGAAATCACATGCAAGAAGCAGGTACAAGTACTATAGAGGGTACCTCGAAGTATCTGTATTAGATATCTACAGGAACCTGAAATGGTCACTATAAATCCTCTAAAACTTTGGTCCACATACACATCTCAAGACAATTCAGGCTCTTCAGACAGAACAGGTGGTATTTTGACATCTAAATATAAGAACCTAATGCCATTTTATACATCCAAAGGTATACAAAGCATGCATACAGGATTGCTGTGTGAGACTCGAGGCATCTAGGACCCTACATGAACAGCCAGAGACCAGGCTGCTTAGGATACCCAACATGAAACCAGGCAGCTGTATTTAGGCACATAATTCTCTTACATAAAATTCATACTGTTGGTAACATCAACATTTAAATGAATGCACAAAAGAAAGCAACACAAAGGACTGATATAATTTCATACTTTAGTCTGCTGAGCTTTACAGAGCAATGCTAACTCCAAACCAGAATGATTAGAAGATTTTTTGTTCTTGAAAACTAACAAAACCAGATTAAGTTAGTTCTGCTTAAGAAGACGTAAAACAGAAGATGCATGGTGAGCCTGAAACCAGAGAATTTCATATCTGAGTGGATGCCAGCAACATAACATCTTAGCAACACTTCACCTCATCGGTAATGCCAGCTAGGATAAACAGGAAACTGAAGGCTCTTTTTAGATAACTCCTCAGGGCTCGCAGGAAGAATTTTCATTCATTTCTGATGTTGAAAGCAAGCACTCCAAAAAAAAAAAAAAAAAAATCAAGATTTTCTAGAAGCATGCAAAGGGCTAACAGAGAAGTGTCTAAATTTGCCTCACTTTAAAAATGCTCAGTGATCACAGGTTCTTAAAGAGGCTGGTCACAGGATTGAGGGGTTACAGAAGCTTTGCGCAGAGCTAACACTGTTTCCCTTTTATACAGAGATAATTACAAAATTTAATTGTCACAAGGTCTTTAGGCAATTCAGTGTTTCAAGCCCCAACCTCAAGACAATAGGGAGAGCATGCATTATGACGATGTCATCACGCCTCTTTAATCCAACCAAAATTCATGCTCAGCTATTGAAAAAACATACCTCATGGGGACACTTGCTCAGCTGAGGTCTACTTAGAAGAGACCTTCAGCTGCAATTAATCCAGCTTTCTGATAGACGAAGCTGTGCTTAAGTCATAACCCAATTTATTAGTGAGTTAGGACACTAATTTGCAGGTTTTCAGATTCTCTTGCAGACTCACCTGCCTCAAGAAACGCAGAATCATAGAATGGTTAGAGTTGGAAGGGACCTCAAAGATCATCTAGTTCCAAGCCCCTGTCATGGGCAGGGAAACCCTCCACTACACTAGGTTGCCCAAAGCCTCATCCAATCTGGCCTTGAACACCTGCAGGGATGGGACATCTACAACTTCTCTGGGCAACCTGTACCACTGCCTCACCACCCTCTGAGTGAAAAATTTCTTCCTTAGATCTAATCTAAATCTCCCCTCTTTCAGTCTAAATCCATTGCCCCTTGTCCTATCACTACATGCCCTTGTACAAAGCCCCTCTCCAGCTTTCCTGTAGGCCCCCTTTAGGTACTAGAAAGCTGCTATAAGATCACCCCGGAGCCTTCTCTTCTCCAGGCTGAACAGCCCCAACTCTCTCAGCCTGTCTTCATAGCAGAGGTGCTCCAGCCCTCGAATCATCTTTGTGGCCCTCCTCTGGACTCGCTCCAGCAGCTCCATGTCCTTCTTGTGTTGGGGACTGCAGAGCTGAACACAGTATTCCAGGGGGGGTCTCACGGGAGCAGAGCAGAGGGTCAGAATCACCTCCCTCGACCTGCTGGCCACGCTTCTTTTGATACAGCCCAGGATACGGTTGGCTTTCTGGGCTGCCAGCGCACATTGCCAGCTCATGTTGAGCTTCTCATCCACCAGCACTCCCAAGTCCTTTTCCTCAGGGCTGCTCTCAACCCATTCTCCCCCCAGCCTGTACTTGTGCTTGGGATTGGCCCGACTGACGTGCAGGACCTTGCAGTTGGCCTTGTTGAACTTCATGAGGTTCTCACAGGCCCACCTCTCCAGACTGTCAAGGTCCCTCTGGATGGCATCCCTTCCCTCCAGCGTGTCCACAACACCACACAACTTGGTGTCATCTGCAAACTTGCTGAGGGTGCACTCGATCCCACTGTATCACTGTGCATTGTCTTTAGAGAGCGGATGTTGATTTTGTAGCTGAAACGCCATATCAAGCACAGACCTTCCAGAAGCAAATCTCACACTCTAGTCATTTTAAACCTGATAAAGAAACCGGTGCTATATTAAATGTTCCTGTACCACTAAGGCAGTGCACTAGATGGGATCATGGGTCTTTGCCAGAACAGTATTAAAAAAATAACAGGAATGATTTCCACTCAACACAGAGGGGATGCACTAGAATAACTGAGTGCCATTTTATGATTTATTAATTTAATAGCTAGATATCCACTCACTTCAGGTTTTGAAAAATCAAAACCGTGATTCTAAGTGAAATATTGTTTATTTAGATCCACACCACCACTCTGTCATATCATAACACATGCTGTCTGTTGTTAACTGCTTATGTGAGACCCTTCCTTATCTTTCAGAAAAAAAACCTCACTTTTCTTTTTTTTTTTTTTTTTAATAAAACATGTTCCTACTAAGCAACAGGAATAAATTGTATTAGCTAGTCAGGTCTCCTTGTATTGTCAGACAGTTCTGAAAGTAATTTGAAGGAAGACTGTCGGTTCCTAAGAAGCATCATTATGATCTTCTGTTCCTTTACTTAGAAGTACGTTAAGCTACTTCCAGGTGTTTGACCTTGAAGGATGTGCATCAGGAAAGCCTACACTACGTACCTGCCAGTTAATACAGATGTTTTATATGGAGCATGCACAACTGCTGTTCTATGAACGCTTCACACCTCCAAAGGATTCGGGGTCACCTCTGTGTTGACATCTACCTGTCAACTGACCCCCACCCCTCCAAGGTTAAGAACGTGTTTTACTACTGGTGTTTGTCACTTCCGAAAGACACATCTGACAAGGATGATCAGGTATGAATCACGTTACAATGCTGCCACTCTGTGGGCTAAAGGGGTCATGGGCTGCTCCGATTCTCTTCTGGCAGAGAGAAACAAAGCAGAAGACGGTCCATGCTTACCCATTTATCAGGAATAACTGTGCTGTTCAAAAGGAAATTAACCGATCCCCAAAGTGCAATGAAAATATAGGCTTGCAAAGATCCTAAGTTCATTTAATTCTGCCCCTTAAGATCTGTTCAAAGCACTTGTTCACTCCAAAAAACAGTGATAGGGAAAACTCCTGGGGCACTGGATAGCCAGGCCATCCAGTTTTAGAGCAAGTAATAGACAAACTGACTTAATTTCAGGATGAAGACATTGGTCCCATAACTTCATAAGCATCATGAGACAAAATCTTAATGTAATGATGTGCTTCTCCTACTTTCACAAAACAACTGTTATTCCACACACAAGCCTAGCTTCAGCTTGCTGCCTAGACTAGCCTTATTCAGAACGCTTGCCTCTGAGGAGGGAAGCCCAACACAAGGTATTTTGCAACTTAAACACCCTAACTGTTTCTAAGGGAGTGAAAATAAAGGGAGGAAAAAAAAAAACCACAAATGAGTTTACAACGAAGCACTTAAATCAAAACTGGTCTTGAAGAGGAAGAAAATCTGCAGTTCATAACTTCTGTTTCTATTCATGTTTTTCTGCCAAACGTCATCTTTCACATTTTAAATTAGGATAACACTAAAGCCTTGTTCACAGGTGGCCACATATGATCAAACATTACTGACTTGGAGCAAAGGAGACAGTTACCATCCTGCTCTCTGAGAACATCTTCTTTCTCTGAAAAGAGCTGGAGCTCTGGCAAGAGCTCCAGCGGCACAGCCCAAGTCACGGAAGGCAAAGGCAGGGACTGGGAGAATGAAGAACTGCCCACTGCAGGAGAAGATCAGGTTCTGAGGGAACACCTCAGTTTTCTGAGGGAACACAAAATCTTCATATTGCTGCACTGAATCATTCATTTCACCACAAGTTCTCCCTTTTCCTCCTGAAGTAGCAGTCTGGAGTTTGCCTTACCTTGATTCTGTTCAAGATGTTAAGACAACCAAGGGGATTTTGCTCAAGGAAAACAGATTAGAACATGTCAGGAAACAGCTTAATATGGGTAAGTCCTTTAGTTTTAGCAGCTACAATAAATTGAGACTCACTGAAACTTCATAGCAGAGCTACCAAAAGGTTAGAAAAAACCTTTTTATTATTAAAACTCCAAAGTTTTAAATGTACCGTGCTTGCAAGAACTGAAAGCCAGTTTCTCCCTAGATTTGCTTCAGGTTGGGGATTTTGGCTTTAGTTTCAGTATGTCTAAAAGATCTCTACACGAAGCTTTGGAATGTTTCCTAATCTCAACTCAAATTCGGTGGTCTTGAAAGCATCCCGCGATTCCAAGCTTCACCTAGTAACCCAAACCAGTCAATGTTATAATAAAGGCCAGGGCCAACATTTGAGTAAGTGTCCAATTGAGGTACCCTCTTCACCCTTGTACAATGGTAACATCTTGCAGAATGCAAGTATGAAAGGCTAATGTGGTCTGCTAGGTCCACTATGAAGATTATTACGTAACCTTTGCACTCATGTAGAGTGGAGTAAACTCTTCTACTTCATTCTAAGAAAAGTGGAACAATCTTCAGCTGTCCTAGAAAGACACTCATTTATAACAACAAATCCAAATCAACATGGACATATTAAAAAGATGCTTTAAAAGAGCCAATTTTTATGAATTGCATCCTAGAGACTTATACTCACGTCCGCTTTTGATTTCCCAGCTGACTCCAAACTTCAACTACAAAACCATCAAAATTTTCATTCTAAATAAAGGGAAGCAACAACAACATAATCACCACACTTATTCAAAAAGTTTGTATCAGAGAGGATAGAACAGTATCAAAGTGTACAATTACTGTACTTTTTCTCGTGCTATTACAGGTTCAACGTGCTTTGTATTCTTCTACCAGCTTTGTCTTTAATGTAGCATTTCATGAAGAAGTCAACGAGAAGCACAAATTATTTAACAAACATACAAAAGTTGATAATATTGATTAGTTACCCACGACTTCTGTTCTCACAGAATAAACCAGTATCATATTGGGAACATTCAGCCATTAAAGATAGTTGTTACGCAAATCATTTGACACACATTTACCTGTATATTGACAAAAAACTCATGAGATCTTGAGTCTAGAGATGTAAAAGCTCACTTACAACAGGCGTGATTCCAAACACCTCCCACAATCTCACTTGTGATAATTTATATTTAGCATGATCAAGGATACCGTTGTACTTGGGTACCCTTTCCTTAAGAGGCCAACTGTTACTGAGGACCAAAAATTGTTGTATCAGTTACAAATTTTAAGAAACTATTCAGTTTACCTCTACATCCATCTTCCTCTACAGCACATTAAGATTTCTTTACATTGTGTAGCAAGTGAGAAAACTTACTCTAACAGTAATTAAGCAGGCTGTCATGAACCAACCACTGAAGTTGAACGTCTTTTGGGTGCAACTTGTCTAGTCCTACACATGCATAGCTCTGAAGCCATTAGCCAAGGGGCTGCCTGGAAAACCTCAGCAAATAGTAACCATTCCTTAAAGGAAATCCTCTCCTCCTCTCCCCAGCCTCATAACATTTTAAGGAAACTGGTTTATCAGACCTGAGCAAAACTGCACACTAACAGATAACCAGTGAGTTATTCTTGGTATTAAAAGTGGCTCATTAGCTCTAGCACACTGAGCCTGAATGTACCCCTGTAACACAGAAAACAGCACTCATTGCACCCGTGACCCTTTCTCTGCCTATGAAAAAACACATTGAGCTGTTTGGAAGAGGTTTTGTCAGTCTTGATTTACAGCAGGCAAAAGTCTCCAGTGCAGCCGTCAACGATAACTTAAAAAGGTTATGTTGATCAGACTTACATAGTCTCACTTTAGACTTGTGCTTAACTGCACTTAAGCGTTGCTATACCTCATATTTACAGGAATTGGACACCTACTAGGACACACTCTTAATAATCCTGCCTCATTATTGTTTTGAGCAGAATTTTATTCTGTAGAATATAAACCTACTGGAAACGAGAAAATACCCATTATGAAAGGAATCAAATATCTCACACTATTTCATAAACATTAGCAAAAACTCTATTACCTTGGCTAGCAGAACCATGCTCTTGGAAAGCTCCTCTATCTCATCCTCACTGCCAAAAACACTCTCGAAGTCCTGGTAAGTCCAGCCATCAAACAAAATTCGAGGCACTATCAAGCAAAGTCATCAATCAGTCATGAAAATTAAGAATTTATTATCTACACTGGAATATTTCTGCAGAAACAGAATACAGCAGATACAAGCAGAGATGCCACTAAACAACATATTCCAAGACTGAGATAGTTGCTCTTTTACTGTGACCAACTTCAGCAGCACAGATAAATTGACACAGTAGAACATTTTTCTTTGTTTTATGTTTAGATAAAGGTCAGCACTGATGCAAGATTTAAGAAAAGATACTTTCACTTGATTGAACTATCTTAATTGAACTGTCAGTTAGGGCACCAAGTAGAGTCTTAAAAGAATACCAACATTAAACAGCAATCTCTCTGTAAGTTGTGCATCTCTTCTACCACAAGAACAAGATAGAAAAGTTCACCTCAAACTCTAATTTACTCTTTTGTACACAGCCTTATGTAACTTCACTCTTCTACTCATCTCAAGACCCTATTACAAATTTTTGTTTTGGAAAACGTGGGCACTTGAGCTCACATAATTTCTTTTTCTAACAACACACTTAAAACATTAAAAACAGTCAGACAAGAATCAGGAAAACCGCTGTTGGAACAGTTGACAATCTGGAAAAGCCAACAACTCATACAGAGCTATGTCTAAGCCCTTTCTAACTACTGAAGATGCAAAAGAGTATTTTAGAAAAGTCTAGAGAGATTTCGAAGGCTTTATCATCTGGCAGCTAAAGTAATTTAAAATGTCTGACTGAGCATTCAATTTTTCTAATGCATTTCAAGTTTCATACTCCCTTCTGAATCAAGAAGGGTTTCGCAGTTCAATGGAATCCTTGCTGCAGGCAACTGTAAGAAGTCTAGCACAGTATTATCTCTAGAGCAATGTTTGCCATTTTTCCTAAAGGCTCACATGGTGGCACACCCCTTGAGTTCCCAGCTTTAAGGGGAGAAAAGCCAACGGAGGACTTTTCTACTATCATGCAGGGAAGTCTGACTGACTCAGATTTGGATTTTTTTTTTCTTTTTAACTAAGGAGAACCCCTGAGCAACAAGTTTAAAAACCACTCCCCCAGGTAAGCATGTAGTGCTATATACAAAGTACCCCTCCAGAGAGAGCCCTGTGACCCAGGGTTTATCCAAATATAAGAAGTTGAGGCAAAACATTAGGGCATCAAAAGGATCAACACTCCAGTTACTGAACTATCCACAGTTAACAGCTTTTCTTTTTCTTCTCAGACTTCTTCCTTCATATAACTATGCTAAAGCAACCTCCCTTTCTCCCATATATACCTGGAAAAAAAGCCTTCTCTTGCTCTGCTAGCAGTTAATGAAGATAAATAACAAATAAACATAAAACAGAGGCTCACCTATTTTGATGTTTTTGGAGGTTTTTCTGACATCTTTCATCCAGCCTGTCAAACAGTATCAAGAAAGAGAACAACTGTTAAAATATGAATGATGTTGACAATGACAACATATTTTCAAGCATTCTTCAAATAATGTAGCATAGTTTTATACTATCTGTCTTCCTGCCACAGACTACTAGTTCATAACCAACATACATGAAACATCTTCTAATGCACAGAATTTGAAGCTATTCACCTCCACCACAGCAAAACTAGCATTTACTACAATCTTACAACAGTCCCTACCTAACCCCTCTTTGCTGCTTACAGTTCTGCCTCATCATGGAAACTATCTTACTGCCTGCTCAGAACAACACTTCTGTAGTCACCAAGCATCACCTGGGAGGAATTTTTTTTTCCTTCTTCTAAGATGATACCTTCAAGTGTCCCATCCACTCCTCTTGGCAGTCATTGCACCAGAACGAATTTTTAGTGGGCAACAACACGGTAAGAATTATAGCTGCTTCAATGAGATTCCACAGACAAATGTTTCAATCAATTATAGCTGCTTCAATAAGATTCCACAGACAAATGTTTCAATCAAGCTCAAAACCATAAACTATTTGATTATTATTTAAGAGCATACTAGCTGAAACCTGAACTTGCTGCCAGTTTCTTGACAGTGAAGGAAAAAAATTCTCTTCAGATTAAATTTATGTTCCATTCCCAAAAGAAATTCACCCAAAGGTTCTTGCAGAGGGAAGAAAAAAAAACCACAACAGGCAAACAACTGCAAATACCAAGGACTATTTCTGTCTGTACAGATTTTTTGTCCCTTCCTTTTTTTTAAAAGTGGCTTTGCAGACAACCTGATAGAAGAGCCAATCTTTCTACTTACTGTTTGGACAGATAAACTGTGTACACATGTGGAAGCAGGTAGGGACAGAAAAAAGATCACTCTGAAGAAAACTCTCAAAAAAATGTAACAGATGAAACTATTTCACCATGGCAGACCAGAAAAACCTACATGTACTTATTGCCAAAGTCACTCAGTCTGCAACAAGACCAGTAATTTTGTAATGCATATTAAAAGAAAATAACACCTTTATCAGCATCATGGAGCCCAGTGAACTGGAACATTTCCTTCCCTCTCCTTTTCACTTGTAACCAGACTGGTGAGATAAGCGTAAATTTGTTTCCAAATATTTTAGCAACATCATAGCCATGGCTGTTCCACTTAGAAAAAAAAGGAAAAAAAAAAAAAGTGAGAGGCTCAACAGTAAGACATACAGTTCACTTTACTTTTGACCAATACAAATTCTTTAACACAAATGTAATCATTTGCTAGATCCCCATTTGTTAGTTTGAAGAAGCCTTTTGGGACATTATTCTTATTTAGTTAAGAAAGTACTCTGGAAACTGATAGCTACATGAAAGGCAATCTTCAAATTGTGCAAATTCACCAGAACTACAAGAATTTGCATGTAGATTCCAATATAGTTTTGAATTTACAGATTCTGCATTTATGTTCAAGCAAACTTGAGAAAGGTGAAAATTTATAGGGCACCTATTTCTATCTTGAGCAGTGTAAGACAGAAACAAGTGAAAAGCATCCTCTAAACAAAAGGAAGAAACATTCATTACTCAAGAAAGGATGCTTTGAATAACAATAAGCCTGGACAGCAAAAGAGATCAGTTTGACAGCAGTATAAAATTTCTGCTGTTTGTTTAGAAGGTTCAAGTTGGTAGATGCACAGTATGAGGACGCTTAGAAGCCCTCCTGGTCTGAATTTACTGCAACTTCACATGGCTCATCAAGGCCAAGAGAACACGATCATCTCTGTTTTACCAGGGAGAAGAAAAACAGTATGACCTAGACACCCTCGAAGAGATGGATGGGAGAAAAGGGGTTTGAGACCACCTGAATCCCAAGCCAGCTCTCAAATAATCCTCTGGCTATTTGACTGTATTTGAACAGAAGTTCCCATTATTGTACAAATGCATTTAAAGCAGGGCAGCAAGATTGCAGATTAGCACAGTCTGCTGCATATTCATTCAAAGCACCAATTTTATTCCTTTCATTAACTTACGGGAGTAACATATCCCAGAACATCTCCCGAGAAATGTCTTTCCTTCATCTTCGTGGAGCAGTAACTTTGGTGTTCCAGTATAATATCCTTTGCCTTTGGATCCACAACTACCAATCCTCGGTCCTGCACATTTTTATCAGAATGCAGTGTCTGGGGATAGAAGACAGTTTTTTGAACCAGTTATATGAAGCAGCCACTTTCAATAGCAACATAATTCAAAAAGAAAAAAATCAAAAATCACATCATTAAACTCTGAGCACTCTTTTAAATGATGCAGAGCAGTTTGATTTAAAACTGAAACAGGAAAGTGCTCAGAAACCACATGTCATCATCAGTAAACTTACTTTGCAAGGCAAAATGCATATAAACAGAAAAAAAACAAAATCAAGAAGGGATAAGATTAAAGAACATCATTCACCACAGCCGATGGTGCTCTGCTCTCTAGTCAGTGCTTTCTGGCATGTTACCCCAAACGATAAAAAGAGGTTTGGAGTTCTTAATCAAGAATTTGAAGACAACTTTTAAACTGCATGTATTTTGGACTGAGTACGCTGCATTGTGGTTACTGAAGGCCAAGATTCTGAACACCTTTCTTCAAGGAAGATCTGCTTCGACTAAAACAGCACAGTTTTAGCAGACAGAAACAGAGTGAGAAGGCGTAATAAAGCGTGCGTGGTGAGTACACAGAAACCATCTATTGATTCAGCATACGGACTTCAGGGGTAAGGCCTGTGTCTTAACACTTTGTATTATGCTCACTACCTGCAGACTAGATTTTCTTCCTGGTAGACACTGAGCAAGCAAGCAATACAAACAACAAGAGATGCATCTGCATAAAGAAGGATTAACTATACTTACAATTTAAGGAGAGGATTTTGGACACGTCTGCGTTTTTACCTAATGTGCTTAGCAACGCTAAATACCTATACTTGGTATAAGCACTGGTAAATATACTTCCTCTCCATACACACCCTTTCTCTTGCACTGCTGTGCCTTCTTGCAGTTTTGAAAGAAAACAAGCAGGAAACAAGAACATGCTCAGCAAGTTAAGAGAGACTTCAGCATGTTGGCTCCACTCGCTCAGATTGCTACAGGACTCTGAACCACTTCTGCCTGCAAAGAAATGCTGGTTAGAAGGCTCTTCAGACTCTTCTGTCAGGATGCAGCCTTCCTATTGGCAAGGCTGAGAACACCTTCCCTTCCACCAGTAAATGACCAAGCACTCTTGGCCCAAACTACTGCTCCCCACATCCCCTTCCAAGGGAATGGAAGTACATCATCTTTAACTATGCACAAGGGGACAAAAACTTCCTGCTTCTGTAGCTTGCACAGGGGATAAAGTTCCAGAAGTCTACATCATATTTGTTCAAGGAGTGAAACCATTTCTAACATTCATAAAACCTGAAGGAAAGGACAGTTTCAGGTAGCCTTATTTGCGAGCATAAGTTTCAATGGAAATACACGGTTGCTTTTAACACTGTTTTGATAGAATGAGAGTCCCTTTACCAAAGTTCAATTAGTTCACCACGCATGTTAGATAAGACGAGAATTTCAGTTATTTCTTTTACCTTTTCTTCCAGTTTTTTTGTAGCAACTTTCTTTGCATCCGTTTTTGACAGGGTACCTTCAGCTAGCCAGCAAATCATGGTAAGAGAAAGTGAAGTACAGAGAATTCTCATGGTGTTTTTCCCCATGTCAAGATTCTGCTGCCCTGAAAACCTAAGGGTTCAAATCTCTGTGAACAGAAGAATGTAACATGTTAGTTCAGTTTTCTTGTCTAAGAAAATTCAAGCAATTGTCTTATCTTCTGCCCTCTAGAGTCAGACTTATTAAGGCAGTACAGTTTTAATAGTGCCTTGCTGTGGCAGCAAAATTGCAGAGTATCTTAAAAGATTCCTAGGCTCAAACATGTTTTTTTTGTCCCTTGTTTTAGTAGGTGTATCAGAGAGAAAGTGGGTTGGACTCTTTCAGCTTCCCTTTTAAAGAATCCCTAAACAAGTATAACAGTTTACAGCTGAAACTGAGATAAATGCCTGCTGCCCAGAACAATTATAGTATCATCTTACCTTTTCTATAGCAAATAAGGGATACCATTCATTTCTGCTCCTGCCTAACTCAGTCAGCAAGTCACAAATTAATTAAGAGACAGAAACGATTACAGCTATACGGTTATAGCTATGTCCCTTTACTCTACTAGGTGACAACTTTGCTTTCAATTCCTTGCCAAGTCAGTGATACACAAAGAATTGGGGAAAAAAAAAAAAAAACACAACCGGGGTCCTTTTCGTGTAGAAGAATGACTTTGACAGTTTGTCCTAGCACCAGATAAAAGAATTGAGAATTAACAGAGAAAACTTCTGTTCAGTGCTATTTATCTATCACACCTTAGTTCTGTCAGAAGAAAGATTTTACAGGAAAAAAAATTCAAATAAAGCCAGAGCTTGTTTTTCAACCTCTACTCATTCATGACTCACATTGGTTTTCCTACGGAGAAAACAGAGAAAAAAAATACTTAGCATTAGGGGAACCAGGGTGAAAGGAGGTAAAATACCAGAATGAAGAAAAACAACCTGTTACTAATTCTGGAAGTCCTAATTACCAAAATAGAACTAGCTTTCCTCTATAATAAGCTAGTAGCTCATAATTATGAGATCCTAATGGAGAAGACAAAAGGTTATCTTTCCCATAATTTTCCGAAGTTTTATCAAACTTAAAAAATTCTCATGCTTCCTGTATTACTCTGAAGAACTAACATTTCCACCACTCACTTGAAAAACTTATGAGCTCATTCTTTCAAGTCATATTTATAAGACTTGGTGTTCTGTTGGCACAGGTAACAAGTGCTGCTCAAAGTCTGATTATTTTGCTTCTGTACAAAACATAAGGTGAGGGGTCCCACAGCAGAGCACTCTAAAGGGGTACTGTGGCAGTAACATGACAGCAGAAGGAACCTTAAAGGTTAACGGGAAGTGCACTTAATGAAAGAGCAGCTATTTGAGGCCAACAGTGGTAATGCAGAGATGACATCAACAGCTCAATAAACTTAAGCATATTTGGATGTGGCAGGCTGCGAGGTTTTAAAAAGCAGAGATATTTATTGCTGGAGTTAGGGATTCTGCAGGAAAACAGAGAGGAGTACGTGATTAGGGAACAAAGCAGAAGGATGATGGCAGCACAAGTGCTTGAAAAAAACAATGCCACTAGCACCAAAGAACAGAGCATCAAAAACTTCATGTACGAAATTATTTGAAGGCTTTAGTCAAGCCTTATAAAGACTGCAAAATACCCCAAGAAAGCCTTCTAATACTTCTTGGATCCAGAGGGCAGGATAAAAGTTAAATTGCTATACCATTTAAAATTCGCTATTATTAATAGTTAAAGTGTTATGCTTCTACTTTGACTTCAAGGTCACTTGTAACCCCCTTGTTTTCCACATCCTAAAAAATTAAGGCAAAGCAGGTTGCTCTTGATAGCATCTACTCAGCTCCATCTAGCTTGGCAGAATCAAAACTACTGCAGAGAGCAACAGCTGAGAGCCTCAATAGTCAATACAAGCTGCAACCATTTGGACAGGATATCAATTTTTCCAGAAGCTGGTATATATTGATTTAGAGGTGTTTGATTTCACTTTCAGAAACTATTAGCAACAGTAGCCACTTCCCTGAAGAGAAGATAATGTTCAACAGCTGAAGCACAGAGGTTTAAAAAACCATCACTGAACTCTAATTTTATAGACATCAAAATATGCTCATTTCCTTGACACGATCATATCCATCTGCCAATTATTGTTACGTGAACATCACTCCTAGATCTATGGAAAGCACTGAGTCTGTGGCAAAATGGTTTCTGCCAGTGACAGTCCAATATCAGCTCTTGGTTGGAACCTTATTTTAATAATTTATTCTTTAACAACATTGATTTAGTGAAAATTAAGTAGACAGTACCACTCTACTACATGAAGATAATTAGCCAAACTTTAAATGGTCTTTATGGAAACTATGAGCATGAATTTTGCAAGCTTTACAAAACCAGACCCCCATCAAGTTTTTCTTCTACAAACCCTCCTGCATGATCTTAATTCCCCTCAAACTCACTAAACTGAGTAGAACGGTAGTAGCTTGTCATTCTTGTTTATTTCCTGTATCACTGCAAAACGCGAGTGAAATTGAAGATCGACTCTGTTTGCATTCTTGTTCAACCAGTACTACGGAAAATTTAAGGTTTAAAACATCTTTTGACAAAACTGATTTGAAGCCCAGGTTTCTCTCTAAGCCAGGTCACAAACGTTGTTTAACCTGAGCCTCCACGTGAGGTAACATACTTTCAGTCTGTAGTTTTAAATGTACCTTTGCTTTTAAAAAGGACAAAAGCTGACATAGGGTTAGACTGTCCGACAGAAGCAACCAAAGAAACTAACTTAGAGGCTGGCACAGTAACTGTTTGGAAATCAGAGTTAATGTTTACACTTTATTTCTAAAGAAGAAACTAGATTTTAACCACTGCTGCTGCAGGAGTCTGTTAACACTCCGTAAAGGAAGCCTAAGAAACCTACTGCTGATGTGTTTTTAAATTAAATAATAATAATTAAAAAAAAGCTAGATTCAGGAGCGAAAAGAGTGAAAATAAACCCGTTTCTAACACGTGTAAACATGAGTGCCTTTCCTCTTGCAAGGTGCTTTACTCGGATAGTAACAACTGCCTCTCGCCAGCTTCCCATGCAGACCTGAGACCCCCGGCAGCCTGCAAGCCCGCCGAGCCAGCGGGCTCGCCCGGGGGCCGGGCTGCCCCCGGCCCACTCAAGCGCCCCCGGACGCCGCACCACCCCCCGCCCCGACGGCGTAGGCCGCGGGCCGCCGCCCCGCCGCAGCACAGCCTGACCGCCCGCCCCTTCCCTCCCCCCGGCCGGCCCTCCGCTGCCACCACCTACCGCCCGCCGCCGCCGCGGAAGTAGAGGCGGGCGGCACCGCCCCACCGGCTGACGGGCAGCGCGGAGGCGGCGTTCCGGGGGAGGAGGGCCGCGGGTAGCTGTTGGGAGCCGTGAGATGGCGGCCAGGCGGTGCCGATGGGCGCGGGGAGGCGGGGCAGAGGCCGACCCTGCCCGGGCCGCAGGTGTGGGGCGGCGTTGGTGCTTATCGGTGCCTGCAGAACGCGACCGTGAGTCGCGGTCTGGGTAAATCCCAGGGTAAATCCCCTTGGAGAGCCTCTTGGTTCGTTCCAAGCGGTAGCTGACAGTGTAGCTGAGCAGGGAGTTCCAGGTAGACACGTGCGCTGGCCTGGAGGCAGCATGGTCGTGTAGACACTGCTGCGGGGAGTCGGCAGGCAGTGCTGCTAACGCAGTTCTGCAGAACAGTCACGTCTCAGAGAGCCCTTAACAGGCGTTAAAATAAAAGTTTGTCTTCTAAATCGAGATTTTTATTATCTTCTGTTTTGACCTTCTACAGTTGGTGTTTTTACATACAACATGGCTGTGCTACTACTGGTGTTACTGCAGCCGAAGTTGTGATGTAACCCTCTGATTTCATGGGCTGCTCGCAGGGGCTAAATACCATATCAAAAGACTTGATAAAAGTGGATGTGTTACATTGTGATGTAGGGGCAAGCCTCCTATATCCCGGCAGCGTGCTTCCCAGCAGAAGCCTTTCTGTGACCTGCTTTCTGTGTTGGTTGCAGCTTGGTGCAACCTTCCAGAAGCTGAACTGAAAGGCTGCCTTATTTCCTCCTGATCTGTCCTCTTTCATTTCCTCTTATGTAATGAAGATCTTCATAAACATTCTTTAGCATTGAAAAGAAAAATAGAAATGTTTTGCCTCTGAACAAAAGTCTTGCCAGTGAACCTGAGGTATGGTCTCTCTGGCAAGAGCTAAGAACTGCAGTGTTACGCTTTCTCTGTGCACTAGATCACACGGATTTAAATTCTAGCAAGGACGTCAGAAAGGAAACTGGCACTCACCAGCACATTTGGATTCGCACACTTACAGACTAAAGAGCAGGGAAAAGGAATGTCTCATCCCACTTTTTTGGTGTCACCAAAACACCTCTGAATCCCTCAGCTTTCACTAAAGAAGTGGTGATTTTTTTCTTCTCATAGAACTGCTTGATAGGCATGTGTGAAACACAGTACATTTTCGTATAGAAACTGCCCCAAATTTAAAAGTTGCATAACGGTAATAAAGCAACTTACAATTGATGTGGTACCAGATTTTCTGTTGGTTTGTAACATGCTGTCCACCTCTCACAAAGTTCAAGTGCTTCCAGGTTACCCTCCTAAATAGCAGGAACAGCTGAGATAAGGCATGAGGGCATGAAAAAACAGTTTTGTTTCCAGTCTCTCTGTAATGAAATCTATCATTTCCTGTGTTGCATTCGCATCACATCCTCCTCTAGACTCTTTTTCTTGTAGCCTTAGTGGGATTGATCCAAAGGTTTGCTGCAAGTAGTTGACAGGTATATGCTGCCATTGAGGAGAGCTGTAGCTACCTGTAAGGGAATCACAGATCTTATCTCTTATATGTAAGGATGCACCCAAATTTTTAACACATCTACAAGGTATTGGGCAGTCCACACCAGAGGCTGACATTCCACTAAGCAAGACTAAAAGGAAATGTTTATGCTTTTACATATTCAGTGTTCTCCAAAGAGACAAGAATATGTATCCGTTCTAGGAATCATGAATGTATCTTGTTTAACTCCCGCTGCCTACCCCGTGTACCACTTACCAAATTCAGTAACTGAACTTAGCACTATGAATTCCTTCTCTAGAGCCAGGGAGGTACCCAGATACTTGAAGGCTGGGTGCCACAATTCTGGGCATCTCAGCACCTAAGTTCCCCCTACGCCTGTGCGAACCTCATGAAATTCATCAAGGCCAAGTGCAAGATCCTGCATGTGGGTCAGGGCAATCCCAAGCACAAGTACAGGCTGGGTGGAGAATGGATGGAGAGCAGCCCTGAGGAAAAGGACTTGGGAGTGCTGGTGCATGAGAAGCTCAACATGAGCCGGCAATGTGCGCTGGCAGCCCAGAAAGCCAAATGTATCCTAGGCTGCATCCAAAGAAGCGTGGCCAGCAGGTCGAGGGAGGTGGTTCTGCCCCTCTACTCTGCTCTCGTGAGACCCCACCTGGAATCCTGTGTTCAGCTCTGGAATCCCCAACACAGGAAGGACATGGAGCTGCAGGAGCGGGTCCAGAGGAGGGCCACGAAGATGATTCGAGGGCTGGAGCACCTCTGCTATGAAGACAGGCTGAGGGAGTTGGGGCTATTCAGCATGGAGAAGAGAAGGCTCCGGAGGGATATTATTGCAGCCTTCCAGTACTTAAAGGGGGCCTACAGGAAAGCTGGAGAGGGACTTTTTACAAGGGCATGTAGTGATAGGACGCGGAGCAATGGCTTTAATCTGAAAGAAGGTAGACTTCAATTAGATCTAAGGAAGAAATTTTGTACAATGAGGGTGGTGAAACACTGGAACAGGTTGCCCAGAGAAGTTGTGGATGCCCCATCCCTGGAAATGTTCAAGGCCAAGTTGGATGAGGCTTTGAGCAACCTGGTGTAGTAGAAGGTGTCCCTGCCCATGGCAGGGGGGTTGGAACTAGATGATCTTTAAGGTCCCTTCCAACCCAAACCATTCCATGATTCTATGATTCTATGTAACTAATTGTAACTTATTAAATTTCACTTTGCTTTTCATGGAATTATATGTCGTGCATCTTAACTTCTTTTTTTTTTCTCAAAATGAAAAGGCCTTGAGCTTCAAAGGTGAGTATTTTACATAAAATACTGATCAGTTTTCTTTTTGTTTTTTTTTCCTCATACTCTAGCAGTTACTGATTTTGATTATTATTACTGACAATAAGGTTTTTTGCTGTAATTCTATGGATTTGTGGCCAGCTCAAAGAGGCATAAATAAGTTTAAAAATGAGGTATGGTTGCCTGTGATAGACCATATCAGTTTTATTTCTGTGCTTTCAGTCTGTACACTATTATTCCTTTAAAAAAAACAGTACCTGAATGAGATACGACACCTGAGGGAGAGTAGAAGTGTGCTTTCCTGGCAAACAACTGGGCATAGTCAGAAAATAAAAATGGTGTGCTAGCAAGAAATGAGTGGAAGCTCGTAGTTAAGGAGAAAGAAAGCTAAGAGAAACAGCAGAAGGACCTCAGAGATTAAATGGAAAAAAAAAAAAATGTCCTATGAACTAGAAGGAATTATACAGCATTTACTGCAACTCACAAAGCCACCCAGCTGGCTGATGTTACTCTGCCAGCATGCAAGTGGCAGAGGAGATCTTGTTTATAAAACCTTTATTCACCCTTCTTTTATCTTCTCTACTCTCTTAGAGTTCATTTTAAAGCTTAAGTATCCTATTCTACATTTTAATATAAACCTAGTGTTTTGAGTGTAAACCCCTATGGGTCATTGAGGAGCTCGCTGGAAAGAAAAGATCTAGGCAGATCTGTCGCAAATTTCTGGAAGTTTAGGGTTTTGTGATAGTGGTATTATCCTAACTTTATACTTCCTCATCTTGAAAGCAGCACATCTGATGCTCTGACATGGCAGAAGGCACTGCTGATAAACCTGTGCTCTATGTTAACGGATAGTGAATGTTAGATGTCAAGTAGAGAAACATGATTGAGTGTACACGTGGAGGAGCCACCAGTTCTGTTTTCTCCTTAGCTCTTTCTGCTTCCAGCAATGGTTAGAAGGACCATGAGGAGCAGAAAAAAGCAATAACTGGTGGTGTAAGGGACAAATCTGACAGAAGTAACAAAGGGAAGGAACAATACCCTTTCTCTAGTTCCCACAAATGGATACTCACCAGCTGAATCGATTCCGTTTAATGGTACTAGTTTTATGAAGGTCAGTGTAATCAAGTCTTTGCACCAAAGTGCAATGAAATTCTGAAACTGATTGAAGCAACTAATGCATGACATGGGAAAGAAGGCATAGACATTGTGGATTTGTTGGTAAACAAATGTGCTGCACAACATTTTGTGTAATAGGAAAGCATTTCTTGAGACTATTTTCCCTTTAATGCTGATTTTACAGTAATTAGAAATCTCTTTAAAAATCACGACATCTTGGGATGGATGGAAATAATGAAATCTCTGTTTTTTCTCAGACTGGTGCTTTGTAGATGTTAAGCTCAAACCAAAACATGTTCCACATTTATTAAGTCAGCGCATACGTAAAGGGCTGTGCCTAGTGTGAAGCTGTGCTGTATTAAAACCAGCTGAGCTCACGTTACTGTGTTTCTTTCAGTCAGGGTGCATCTAGAGGCCATTACGGGCTCTCTTTCCTCTAGCTAACTATTTATTCACATAAAACTTGTGTATTCTCCATACCAAAACTATCTGAAATGGGCTAATAAGTTCTAAATTATGAGGCAGTAAGGGCAGACACATTTGCCATAATTGCATAAGCCTTCGTTGAGGCAAAAAGAAGACAGGGAGCAAGGATGAAAACAGTAAAGCCTCAAAAGTCAGGCAAAGGAGGTTAACATAAAATAACGCAGGTATCTGTACTGCATACTGAGCCATTTCAAATGAAATACTTGGCAGTATAGTTACAAAACGAGAGAGCTCCACATAGGTGAACTGCTTGAATATTCACCCCAGTTCTCAAGCAGAATTTGCAGTTGATGCTTAGCTTGGTACTGCAACAGCTGCAATGTTGTCCGTATTTCAGCTGCCACTTAAAAGGCAGTTTAAGTGTGCCTGGGTGACTTGCAGTTGCAGTACGGACCGGAACACAGCCAGGCAGGACTGATGCACGTAGCCTATAGGTGTCACTGTGCTCTTAAGAGTAGAAATTATTTCAACATTGTGGCTAGCTCAAAAAATTTTTTTTTTTTTTCTGAAAGAGAAACTCCTACATAGTGACGTCTGCAGTTTTCAGCTTCAAAGGTTACCGGAAATTATTGTTAAGCATCAAAATCTGTTTGTAAAGCTATGAAAAAGGAGAGTTTTCTTCACGTAAGCCTACAGATGCAGGGAATCTGAATCGAACGTTAAGAGTAGTTGTGCACAAATGCCTGAAGTTGCACTCAGTCTACAAAATGGATCCAGGGAGAAACAGTGTGACTACCACATACTGTCATCTTGTCTTTCTAACAGATACTTACACAACCAAAAAGCACTCATGTTACCTATGTATCCTGAAAACATGCAAAACAGACACTTGAGAGGTGACTTCACAGCCACTATCAGAGAGATGGTATCAAGTGTGATGCAGTTCTTTATCTATGAGAGAAAAATGTATCATTAACTTAAAGGCACTGGAGCTTGATAAATTTAAATAAAATGCAAGCTCTTGATAAGGGGGATTAGCCATGGGAACTAAATATCGTGGGAAACAGTGAATTTGATGGTGTCAGATCAAGAGTGAGTGCCTTTCTGGAAGACAGGCTGTAGCTAAAAGCTAGATACTGGGCTGAATTCAGGGGAAAAGAAAAAAAAAAAAAGAAGAGGTGAAATGAAATGGCTTGAAGTATACAGGACAATATAGGAAATGACCGACTCGTCTCCAGTAGCCCTAAAACCTACGATTCTACAGGTTATTATAATCCACTAAGCACACTAATCACTTGCGTGACAACTGAAACTCCCACCGTACTTTCGGTTAGGCAGACTAGTCTGGTTTTAACACCCTTTGAATCTATTTTCATCTGACGAGATTAAATGCTCTGCGTGGTCCTGCCTCTTTGGCATGTCTAAGACAGTTTAACCTTGAAGTGTTTTTGATGTGGGGACCAGTTGTGGCATGGGACTGTGTCACTCTGCGTGTTCGCAGCCTTCACGAGAAACGCGTGGCGCTGGGTTTGCACTGCCCAGGGAGTCAGAGCTGTATGAATCGCCACGTGTGACACAGCAACTGCATCACCTACACAGCTGATGGGTACGTGACAGAAGGTGGCTCTGCATGTTGTAGCTCTTGAACTCGCAAATGTTCAGAGTGACTATGCAGGGTACGTACAGTAGGTCCCGTGCACTGTTTTGGGGCCCTTTTAGAGCTGGCGCTGGCAGAAAGCATGATCTTACATGGCAAACCATAGAGTCTGTACTCCACTCTCCACGTTTTAGAATTAAGGTCCTAGATTAACAGACTGCTCAAAGTTCACTGACGAAGTCAAACGTTCTTGTCCCCTGCTCTGCCTTCCTTCTCCTCCTCCCTCAGAAATTGCATCCTCTGGGGCAGCCGCAAAGTCTGATATTTTTCCTCCAGAAATCACACAACTTCTCAGCCATTAGGGGCACGGGTTATTAGGTACCAGGTCGCCCTGCCGACCCCTCACGCCGGCCTGGGCCCATTCGCCCTGACAGTGGTGCCTGGGAATCGCGTCCCAGCAGCAGTGCCACCGATCTCCAGGGCTTGGTCTCCAAACTGCTCCCGAACCGCAGGATGGCCCGAGCTCGTGCGAGGATGCTCGTGGCGCAGCGGAAGGAGGCGGGGCAGAGGCCAGGGCCGCTGCCCGCCGCGGCGGGGCGGAGGCCGGGCGGGGCGGAGGCCGGGAGGAGGGAAGCCGGGGCGGAGGCCGGGCGGAGGGAGGCCGGGGCGGAGGCCGGGCGCAGGGAGGCCGGGCGCGGCCCCGCCTCGGCGCGGCAGGTGGCGCCACAGCGCCGCGCGCCCGCCGTCCGCGGGGGCGCGCGCCATCCGCCCCGGCGCCTGCGCGCTGCAGAGGCGGTGGCGGCGGCAGCGGCCTGAAGAGCCCCGCGGGGAGAGCGGGCGGCGGCGGCGGTAGTTGTGGCGGTTTGGCGTGTCGCTGGGCGGCCGTGATCGCGCGCCACGATGCCTGCGGTGTCGAAGGGCGATGGGATGCGGGGCCTGGCGGTTTTCATCTCCGACATCCGGAACTGTGAGTGGCGTCTGAGGCGCGGCGGGGCCGGGGCCTGGGCCGGGCCGCCCGTTGCCATGGGCTGTTTCTCCGTGAATCCGGGGCTTCTTGCCTGCAATCCTCTCCTCAGAGCTCTCGTCTTCCCCCACCCCCGCAGCGGGTTGCTCGGAGCGCTCCCGACTCGCGAAATGGCGCCGCGCCCTTGGGGGGCGGTGGGGGAGGCGGCGCGGCGAGGCGAGGGGGCAGCGCTTGGCTCTCGGCTGCGTCGATTTCGTGCGTTTTGGGTGGGTTGGTCGGAGCGGTTTTTTTCCTTTCCCCCCGCCGTTGCGGAGTGGCGCCGGGTGTTACGGGCGCCGGGTGTTACGGGCGCCGGGCGTTACGGGCGCCGGGCGTTATGGGCACTGCCCCGGCGGAAGGGGATGCCCAGAGGTCGGTGCCCGCCGCCGTCGTCCTTGTTGATAAGGCGCTGGAGTGAAGCCGGCGTGTGTTCGGGATGCGGGTGGGTTTGTGGCGGGCCGGAGAGAGGCGGCTCTGGTCTCCTTCCGAATCCGTGAGCGGCTTTCGGCTCAAAGCGTCGCTGACAGAGCAGGCCTCTCTGTAAGGGTGCCTGCGAGCGAGGCCTTGCCTTAAACCGGCTCTGAAATTCTGCTTCGACAGAAATCAGCTCTGGGGATGATCACACAGGATTGAAAAGGGGATGGAAAGGGGTGTGAGCAAGCGTCCTTGCTAAGGGAAGATGGAGGGGAGCCGGGCAGAGAGGAGTACAAATCTCCTGGTGTTTGGTGTGGGGCGTAAAGGTGCATGGCTGGGGGCACACCTCAGCGCTCAGCCTTCCTTTTTGGCTGAGAATTGCCTGTGATAGCAGTTTTAATGTTAATCTGAGCTGGAAATCTTAGTGTGTGATGTGGCAGGAATTGCCTGGGGAAGGGCTAAGGTCACTGTGGTTGCTGTGATGAAACAGCTCTATTTTGTCCACCTGTGTGTCTCTGTAGATAACTTGAGGCTACTTTAAAAGCAGTGGCAGTAAGGTTTAATAGATGAAAGTGGTTTTGGAGAATTTCTTAATGCAAATTATGGGGATCTAACTGGGCTTGTATTGGGGTAGCCACACTGGCTTGGAAAAATCTTCATGTTGATGACTTCTAATACAAAAAGCTGGGGAGAAAACTATACCAATAAAACGAGACTGTTTAAAGGCAGAGTTTCCTTAAACTAAATTCAGGTGATTTGGACTTCTAACCACGTAAACAGGGGCCTTATGTGTAAAATGAAAGGTTGTTAATCTTCCTTGCTGCAGAAGCTGTCTCTGTTTTTTCAGAATAGAGTTGCAAGTCCTTAGGCTTCTTCAGACTTCACTCTTGCATGTGTAGTTCAAGGTTACGTGGATGCTCTTGTTCTTTGTCTGGTTGGCCCAACTGTTTACTCAGAATTTTTCAGTGCCCTGGTATTCTATGCAAGCTGCATGTGTAGTGTAGTTTCACCTGGTGCCACACTGTTGATGGCTTGCTGTTGTAGCTACCCAGTATTTTTTTTTTTAATGATTGTTTTCATTTGTTAACTAGAAGTAGTATGTTTTTATTCTTCAGTGTCTCTTATGTCTTGCAGTTAGCTAATCCAGTTGTCCACTCTTGTTTTCAGTGGAATTCAGTAGAAGAGAATACTAGAAGAAATATTCCAGCCCTTAAGTTCCTAAACTATGTTTAGAGATGTGGAATAACAAGATTTAAGGTAGTAGGATAGAACGAATTAACTACTGATTTCCCCATAAGCTTGCCAGTGCATAGGCAGTGTGGGAACTCTGATGGAACAACCACCTCTCTGTCCAGACAGGACAACAAACCTCTCATGTGCTTGGTGTCTGCAACAGTGACAAAGATATAACTTGCTTGTGAAACAAATAAAATGTTAACACTTTCACTGTTTAAACACATACTGATATTTCTCTAATGTTTTGTCTCTGTTCAGACAGCTGTTTGGGAGCTATAATTTTGTATCTTTTTCATCTTCATAACAAATAAAGTAACTGCATCTTCCAGATAGCTTTGAAACAGCTGATGGTTCCCGCTAGTAGGTGATCTATGCGGCTACTAAATAGCTGTCTAATAGCATTTGAATCTTTTTCCTTTAAGGGAGCTCCTGAGTGTTGTCAGCTAACCACGGGCTGGTATACTCTGACTAAGATTCCCAAAAATACTTGAGAGCACTCTCAAGAGACTCTGTGTTTTGCAGGCACCAGTATTGGCTTAAATTCCATCTTTCACTCTTCAGAGTGAGGAGCTAGATACTTGTTAAGAACAAAAAGTATCAGCTGTTTAGGTGAACAGAAACTTTTGATTTGTAAATCTAAGAAAATGTTTCTGTTCTGAGATGGGAGGGAAGCTTGGGCCCACGTGCAGCTCTTAACCTCTGTTCCAGCCTTAAAGTTGGACTAAGTATCTGACAGTTGCACTGACGTGCAAAATGCCTGCTGGCATTCTTGATTTCAGTCTTAATTTTGGCTTTGTTCGACTCATTAATCTCTTTGTAGTACTACCACAAGGGCCTGACGTTTTTGGTTTGACTACATCTGTTCCAGATTATAAGTAGTGTTGGAACATGGTTTGTAGGGTTTTTGCTAATAAGATCTTGCACAGATGAGGAATCTGCATTATAGATATTGCTGAATATTGAAAATACAGTTGTGTGCTGACTGCTCAAGTGAATGCACAGCGTGTGATTTCAAGGTAATAAAATAACCTAAACTTCAGGGGGATACTTAATGTAATTTTAGACTGTCTGCCTTTGGAAATGCTTAATCTTCTTATATCAAGCCTTATTTCTTGTACCTACAATGTCTGCAGCACTACATAACGCATCCTTCTGTTACAAGTTTATTATGCTACTGATTTGAGTATGATGCTTGTCTTGCCTTGTCTGGTTTTGTCAATCTGTTACAGGCTTCAAAAAAGTCTTACTAAAGTTGTAAGCCCTGAAAATTGCTATTTAGTTGATTGTGAGTGAACGAACAGCTTGTGCCAAGTCTGTCTTTAATAGTTAAAAGGTGGATTGTCACTTCTATGTTGTTTTGGCGTATTTTTGATGCTTTGGTTATCTATTAAACTTCTTGATCTGTGTGTTAAATGCTTCTATGCCACATAAAACTTTGAATATAAGAATTACTTTCTATGTGGCTGTTAAAAGTCTGCTTAAAATACACTAATTTCTCAAAACTCTGTAAAGCTTTTCATTAAAAAAACCCGTACTAGTAGCAGAAATTGTGAAGTATTTAAAGTGACAAAAGTGCTTCTTGATGCTTTGACTTTGCTCAAGTCTATGTGAAACTAATATTGAGTGACTTTTTCGAAGTGAAATGTTCTTTATTCATACAAATATCATGTGAATTTTCAAGAAAATGAATTATTTTGCACTTCCTAATAGCTCTCCAGAATTTTGTTTCAGGGCAGCTTCTTCTTGTGGGCTCTGTATTTTGCATATAGAGGTCCTAGTGCAAATGGCAGGAAAAAATAGTTTTTAAGAAAATAACCCTTTCAGATGCTCGACAACTTGCCAGTAAATGTATGGGCTTTTCTAGAAACTTGCTTAGTTGGATTGTTTTATAATATATATGAAATAGCTTTTTAGCTTATCTTTTGTAGACATCAAAGAGGAGACAAGAAAACTATAGATTCAAAGCTGAATTGAAGTATTTGATTAAGATAGCCCGGTTAACTAGCACTTAGTGTGCCCTACTGAGAAGATAGCAAGGGGTGGCTATGCTGTAAAATAGATTGCGGGGGTAGTGGAGCTGGAAAGCTCTGAATCCTGTGGTTTGGTGAAGTGCCATCCAGATCTAGGAGTCAGGATGAGTCCTTGTCACTGCTTGGATGAAGTGCCTTGTGAACTAAAACCCAACAAAATGGTTGTTACAAGGATATGGACTCGGGCAAGAAATACTCACTCTTTAATGGTATGTTAAACTTCTTTTTGTGCGTGTACTACAGAGCTGCTGAAGTGATTTGTCTTGTGCTAAATAGTGCTTTATAAACTCTCCAGCTGTCTTAGCTGACAGATACATCATCAGGAGTGTTTTTTGTTTGGTTGGGTTTTTTTTTGAGAATAGCTTTATGCTTATCCGGTGATTAAATATTTTTAAGTCATTTGTCACTCAAGCTATTCTATTGCAACAACAGTATTATCTGCTATTCGCCCTTAAAATGAGGAAAGCTTGCTTCTCTCCTTTCCTTTTGGAGGTGGTAGTGTCAAAATAGTTTCTTTACATTATTAAGTGTACTGCTGGTAACCTCCTCCACTGTAAAATCAAGAAGTCATCTAGTCTTGAGTTAGTGAAATGAGTCTACACAGAGGCAAAAGCTGCTTTTGCCACAGGCTTGGAGGACAAGACTGTTCTTCATTTCTCTCATTATTTAGATACCTGTTTTACCTTTTCAGTGTTAACTTAAAAGTGGAACAAAGGGAGGAAGGATTCCTTGAGTTTGTTCTTCAGATGTTTCTGAATATATTTTGTTCCAAGATACTGTTCCATTATCCTTGGGCTATATTTTTTCCTTAAATAAAACCCAACAGATACACTAAACAAAGGTCTATCTCTTCTTATAGAACTTAACACATTAATTCTTTGTTGTACTGGACAGGGAGAGTGTTCGGTCTCTCGAAGTCTGACTTCAGTAGCTTTACTTCACTGAATTGGGTATGGTGCATCAGGTTGCAGAGAAACAAGTGGGGATTAAAAAAGGCTGGTGCATGAAATTCATCCTATGATCACTCTTGACTGGACGGTAGATAATGGAGTGCATTACCTATGTTTGAGGGAGGGGCATATACATTAACTAGATTACCACGTGTGTATATATAGTTATTTGTTCTCAGTGAGAACAGCTGCATAGTGAAACAAACTTCACATTGAGTGAGCTGGAAACATACAGCTTGTTTTAGTGCTGTATGTGAGAAATACAGCTTTCAGCGTGCAGGCTAATGCTACTGCGTGGCTCCTCTGAGGTGTAGGTTCTTATTTGCATTGGGTACAGTTTTAAAGTAGTATTTGAGTTACTTCCATAGACAGTTGATGACTTTTCTTTATTTGTATTCTTAGATTACTTTCTTCTTTGAAGAAATTTGAAGGCAAGGCATCTTGATTTGCTCTCGTATTTCTCTTGTGAAACTGTGGCTGCTCATCCAATGTGCAGTTTCTGGCCAAAAAAGACCCTAAGGAGAGTGTGCTGCTTAGAGCTATAATAAGCACTAAATCTTGCATCATTGCTACTGCTTGCAGGAGAGTGATTTAAGGAAAACACATTAGCATGAGATTAATCTGAGGAGGATGTGTAAAACCAAATTAAAGTTCTGCCCATGGCTTCTTTATCTTAGCTTTCTTCTGGTCATTTTGAGGAACTCCGAGTGGCTGGGATTTTGGGGTTTATTTGGTTGGTTTTTTACACTTGTTGAATTTGTGCATGTTGGGCTGAGGAGGAGAGTAGGCAAAGATGGTAATTAATGGATGAGAGGTAGTAAAGAGCTGGAATCTTTCGTCTTTCATTTGAAATCCTTTGGGTAAAGGCCGCCCATCAGGACTGGTAAGAGGAAGTTAAGGACTGTTGCAGAGGCTATTACATATCTGCATCAATTAATAAGCTCATGTAGGATTTTAAGGCCCTCAAAATAGTAGTTTAGAAGTGATAGTTAAACTAGGAGACTTTGGAGAAGACACCAACTATTCTTCTATTATTTGCATGTGAACTAAGACAGGAAAGAGTCCACAGTGACTTGTACTGAATCAGTGCAAACACTGCCTTACCCTGTTGAAGGGAGTGTAACTGTTACGTGTGAAAATACTGTTCAAGGAGAGGACTACTTAAATGCTGCTCAGTCAAGGAAGGAGGAAGAGCTGCTTTACGCAGTAGCCTAACCTTGCACTTCTGGTTCTGCGTATTTTCTTAGCTTAAAGCTTCTCTTTTGGTAGGAGTCAATGTCATTTTGTCAACTAAACTGTCAAATATGTTCTATATAAAATCACTCAGATATGAGCTTCCAGTAAGCTTTCAGTTCATTTGGAGAAAGATCTGACCACGTTCTCTGGTTACTCCTCAAATTCTTTCACAATTTCAGTGTTTTTCTTAACTTGTGGTGCCTAGTTAGAAAATACATCCACAGTAGGTGACTGAAATTCTCGAACTTTTGTTCAATTGATGCAATTAAAGTATGTGAATTGTGATGAGATTTGGAAACTGCTGTGTGCTCTTTTGCATTTATTTCCCTTCTCTTGTGAGGACAAGGAGTTAGTGGATTACAGTAAAGCCTGTGAATCCCTGCTGTTTCATGAGAAGTGGTGTTATAGGGGCAAATCTCTAGAAGCCTACTGGAGGAAGAAGTCAGTAAGTAGTCCACTTACTGTGCAGAATATTAGAAAATGTACACTACAGAGTTCTTAAATGTGATCAGTAGGTCATTGATTCCTTTAGCTGTAGTAATGGATATCTAATCACAACAGGATGTCCCAAGGCACAACAATCTTCAACTGCCTTTGTGCCATTCATGATCTTCAACATGACAGACAGGCACTTTTTTTTTTCTCTGACAAACATATCTTCTTAAAGGACAGCAGACACTTGTGTTTTTGTTCATAACAGGATGTTAATACATCATTAGGCAAAAAGCTTCTTGTTCAGAAGCCTTGAACTAGTCAATTTCCGAACAAAACTGAAGACATACTAATATCACCTGAAGGTACAGTATGTGATAGTAGTCTTCTTGGATTAGTTGCAGAGTGAGTTTGTAAACAATAGCACCAGCATCCTCCTTCAGACGTACTCAGGTGGGCCTGGAACTCTGTTGTGGTACTGTAGATAGTTTAGCCAAATGAAGGATTTCACACAGACAAACTGCCATAGCGTGAGGGCAGGCATACAGCATATTGCTGTGTAACCTGTCTCCCTTTTGGACACCTTTGCTGCTTTGCTAAATAACCAGCTGCCTGAGAGATTAGGGAGAGGTGGAGGATGGATTTGGTATTTTACTTCATGAAGCTAATGATCTGCATAGCAAATGACTAGTCTGTATCTAGTCTGCTGACAGGTAAAAGTAGTGGTTTAGTTTATTGATGTGAGATGTTAAGTAGATTTCATAGATTTCTAGGTTGGAAAAGACCTTAGAGATCATCCAGTCCAACCGTCTCTAATCCCCCATTAAACCATATTCCTAAGTAGTTCATCCACCCTTTTCTTAAACACATTCAGGGATGGGGACTCAACCACCTCCCTGGGCAGCCTATTCCAGTGGCTGACAATCCTTTCAGAGAAGAAATACTTTCTAACATCCAACCTGAACCTCCCCTGGCTAAGTTTATACCCATTTCCTCTTGTTCTATCACCCATCACTAATGTAAAGAGCCCTTCCCCTACCTCCCCACCATCCCTTCTCAAGTATTTGTAGGCTGTAATCAGGTCTCCCCTCAGCCTCCTCTTCTCCAGGCTAAACAGCCCCAACTCCCTCAGCCACTCCCCATAAGTTTTATTTTCCAGCCCCTTGACCAGTTTAGTCGCCCTTCTTTGGACCCGCTCCAGGAGCTCAATATCTCTCTTAAAGCGAGGGGCCCAAAACTGGACACAATATTCCAGGTGTGGCCTCACCAGTGCCGAGTACAGGGGCAGAATCACTTCCCTGTTCCTGCTGGTTACACTATTCTTGATACACACCAGTATCCCATTGGCCTTTTTGGCCACCTGGACACACTGCTGGCTCATATCAAGCCGATAGTCAACCAACACCCCCAGGTCCTTCTCCACCGGGCAGCTCTCCAGCCAATCTTCCCTGAGCCTATAGCGATGCTTGTGGCTTTTATACCCCAAGTGAAGGACTCTGCTATAGTACTGTATATAGTACTATAAAAGTCTTTCACAAAGGCAAGAATGATGCACTAGTTACTTTCACGTGGATGTTTTAAGTATTTGCACCATTTTTGCTGTAGAGATGCTAGGGTTTCTTTTGATTTTGGCCACCTCTTTCAACCAGTTTCTTTCTCTGTCCCCTGACAGAGGAGTGTTTAAGAATGCACTGTAGTCTTAGCATCATGCTTGTAAGCCATTTTAGCAATTAGAAAGGCAAGTGGGTAATTTCATTGCTTTATGTCAACTGAAGTGTGTTGGGATGGTGAACGTGGTGAACTTGCTCATACCTGGTCATGTATTTTGCTGTCTTCTGCTGGCATTGTCGCTTATAGTAAAGCTGATGTAACTTACCCTTTGGATATTAAATAAACAAATTTTACTTTCAGTTGTGTGGCTCCCTAACTGATCTGCAGCAGTACAAGGTAGCAGCCGGAATGTGTATGCCAGGAGGAGGAGAGCAGTGCTAAGGAACAGTCTGGAGTTGTCTTTTAAAAAGTACAGCCTTGAATCAAAGTCAATATGCAACAATATCAGCATATTTTGCTGAAGGGAAGCTAGTAGCAGTTTGACTGTAGTGTCTCTCACACCTAACTCGCCGATCAGCTTAGATGCTCCTCTTGTAGAGCCTAATGAAAACACAATAAAACGGAAAAAATCTTATGTTTGGAAAACAGTGACTTACAGCTCTCAAGGAAAACTTCTAACAACATCTTTAAGAATTTATCTTTTGTGTAAGAGCTGTGTTCTTACCAAGTAGATATTTCTAGCTGCTACAGAGTTCAGAGGAGAATCTACTGCTCTTAGCCTTGGCAATATTTGTATTACTGCTCTCCTAAACAGAAAACAACTAGAGTTGTTCTGTCTTCAAGGCCTGTTCCATAATTGAATGTGGAGTTAGACAAATGGTAGTGCCACAAATAGTAACTGATGCTACTACTTGCCTTCAAGAATCATGACAGAATGCTGGCAAGCTTTTTCTTATTCTAATAGAGCCTCCTACCCAACATGCTTTATAGTTCTTCATGCTAACAATGGCATATCTATAGTCATAGGATTGTCAGATGGCCACAGGGCAAGTAAGGCTAAGAGATAACACAATGTAACATTTCTGACCTGTGCATAAATTCAAAATAAATGAATTATTGGATGGGCTTAATTACACTGGCTGCTGGCCATGAGCAGATTGGAGCCAGATGAGTACTAGGAACATGTAAACTTTTGTGAAGCAATTTTTTTGCTTTAAATGCTGTCAATACACTTGTCTCAAGAACTTGCCTGCAGAAATCTGCTCTGCTCAGTATTTCTCTAGAGACTTGTATAGAACAAGTGCTTCTCTGTTCCTTTGGGAAATAAATATGCAGACTTGGTCAGAAATATGCTAAACTCTAAATGGTTTGTATGAAATCTAAGAACTTGTAGCTGTTCTAGTTAATCAGCACAGATTCGCCTTGTGCCTCAAACTTGGCTTAGGCAGTCTACAGTTAGTATAGCAACAAATTAATCCTGATGGAACAGGTCACTGTCTAAGGGAGCCACAAGCAGCCCACTAATTCCAACCTTGAAGCACTCACTTAATCTTGCAACACTGCTGCCAAGTAAGTATTAAGGTATGTCAAATGTTCTCTTCAAATAAATGGACTCAACAAATCCCTCTCCTGTAACTTCTGTCTTCCTCATTCTTCTGTAGATTGTAATGCAAAACTCCAGACTGAGATATGGAGACGTTATGAAGTACTGAAGCTCTGACTGTAGCCAGGGTTACTGGGAGATTTAAGAATAGTAATTGGCTCTCTGAAGAGCTGGATGACTTGATGTTCACTGGCCTATCTTTGTTAAACAAGATGGTAATTAAAGATAATAGTGCACTGCAGACTAAACTCACCTTGCCTAACGAAGGCAGTAGGCAGCACAGTGGAGTCGGAATGGTGGCAAACTGCCAAATACGAAGTTATGGCTCTTAAGTGCCTCAGACAATGTTGTGGCTGGTATCTGTTTGCTCAGATACTCATCTCAGAGAAGACTAACAGCAGTCATATACTAGGACTGGAAGACTATAAACAGTATATGTCTTTGCTGCAAAATAGCCAGCCAAAACTTACTGACTTGCATTCACCTCTTTTAATAACTTGTTATGGATGTTTAATCATAGTCTTACTGAACTAGAAAAAGCCCATGTAAGTGACAGTGAGAAGGATGTGGCCTGAACTGATATGTTGGAACATAATCTTGTTGTGCTCTGGCTTAAATACTGACCTACCCATCTGTTTGTATATGTGACATGACCTTTATTAAGCCTCTCCAAGTTGAATAGCTTGGCTGCAGCACGTTTTGTTGGAATTCAGCTCTGATAATTCCTTTAGACTGGGAGCTGTGTAACAGCCTGGAAGTGAGGGTGGAGCAATTGCCTTTGCAAGCTTTGAAACGTAAGCCTCTAGTTGTGTAGCACAGCACTCCAACTGTCATCAGTAGTGGTCTTATGTTCCTTTTTGACCATCCTTAAGGTTATTTAAATGATTCTAGTGATGGTAAAAATCAAATATTCTTGCAGAAATTCTTCAGTGAGTGTTGCTATGGCTGAGTAATGTGATGAGAACTCAAATTAATCTAACCCATCTTTAACAGCACCTGCCCTGCTCCCCCTCCCCTCCTTTAGTGGGAAAGAAGATCTAGCTAAAATTGGTCCTTGGTTTTTGTCACTTTTATTTTCTTTTTCCCCGTAGGTGGTACAAACTGAAGCTGCCTGTCACTGTGAGCTTTTGTTTTGCTTTGTCATCCTCTAATGTAAAAAATAAATGAAGCTTGAATAAGGTTACCGTGCAGTATAGCTGTTGGAGTTCAGAAAATCTGTATTTAGATGCTGCAGCTTGGTTTTTAACTCAGGAGATATTGTGAGCATTGTTATGTGACTATCCTCAGTGACAAACACTTAACACCCAGTGTGCTAGTGCAGCAATTTCAGGCACATATAGTAATCAGTAATAAGTAGCCATCTTAGGACTTAGTCATTCAACTTGATTTCCCGTGCATGGAGTTAAACTTTTATCACCAGCTAGTGGCTATTGTCTTTGTGTTTGGTCAAGGTCTAGATGAGATTATATACTGCATTCGAAATAGAACAGCCTGGAGGAATTATTCAAAACAGGGTTTTGCTCATATGCTGTGCGAGTTTTTAACTTTAAGAGTAAACCTTCAGATGTGAGTTTGTTGTTTAATATGGATGCTGCTGTCTGCTCACTGCTACAGCTCTGTGCACAGGGGGTGGGATTTTGAGTTTTGTGCTGCTGAGGCTGCAGTCCATTTCTACCAAAGGTGCTGACTTCACAAATTCCTGAAGTGTTTTAGTCAGGCGTCCCTTAATGCTCCATTGCTTGCTTAGGACATAAAGAACTCAGTTTCAAGCAGTAACTGATAATCTGCAAGCATAATAGGTAAATAATGCTGAGAGGTTTTGGTGATTATTTTTTTATTTTTTTTTTTAAAAGACGGCTTTGATTTCATCTTGGGTTAAGAAAAACTGGCAGAGACTTACTTTTGTGTTGGATGTTGTCCTGCGTCTCATCCCCTCCCCCATTTTTAGCATCAGTGATTATGGCCACGCTTGTTCAAGTTAGAGAAACAATTGGTAATAATGCAAAGTAAGTATTGCAATACGCTTTCCTTACAAACAGAACCTAAAGATACAGAGCAAGGATCTAGCTTCCAAACTTAGGTAACTGAACATCCTACTCAGGTTAGCAGTATCACAGACTGAGGTCCATGTTCTCTGTCTTGTTAATCTAAATGAAGTACAAAAATCTCCATACTCAGTGGCAATGTTTTGATGAGATGTGCACTTTGCTTTGTAAAAGGGAAAAGAAATTAATAGTTTTAGAAATTAAAATTTTCATTTGGATCAGATGAATTGCTGAAAATAAGGGAAGTCTTTTTAGGTCTTTCAGAAGAGTGCTAATGTGATAGCTTAGCAAAATTGGAATGTTTATTTACATAAAAAAAACCCCTTGCACCCTGTTGGCATGTGTTACTGTGGCCTTCTGTTCATAGAGTATGGACTCAGGAGCAAAAGACTTGCTTCAGTCCAGTAGTGAATTCCTGATGCTGGCAAGTATCTTAGACGTGAACACTTGAGTATCTCCACCATGTGCCCAGGACAAATAATCTAACCCAATTAAGGCAAATCTAACATCTGTAGTAGAAGACACTTCAAGCCTTAGATTGTATGAGCTGCTGCTTCTTTATACAGTAAATAGTGACTCCTTTAAAACCAGCTTACTTTAGGTTGGAAAGTTAAATTAGAAGAAAACTCATGTGTTGTATGATATACTAGTGAAAACTTTATGAAAACTTTGTGATCCAACAGATGCATCTGGTAAACTGGAGGAAGTATACTGTGATCTCTAGCCTTGTCATTCTAGAAGTTAATTTGAATTTCTAAGTCAAATAAAAACTGTGGACGTGTCTCCTGCTTTATCTGAAAACCAAGATGTGCACAGATAGCAACTACAATTTCTGTTTCGGAACAGGTATCATGAATTCTTGAGCTCTGAAAGGTTAAGAAAGCTTAAGTTTACTTTTAAAAAGCAATAAGTAGAAGAGTAAGTACAAGTACATTGTCTTTCACGGTTGGGTATGGGGGAAGCTGGAGGTTTTCTGCCATGCTGAGTACCTGCCAAGACACCCTGCACTTCACTGTTCTATAAGGGTTGCTGCTCAAAACACAGCAAATTTTTCTATTCTATGTTGTAGAATAGAAAAATTCAATTTTAGGCAAACCTGTAGGTGCTTTGTCAAAATGGCAAGGCAAACTGAAGTAGTTGCTTCTATTTGGGGCCTAACTTGTTTCCACTTGTACAGGGTGCTAGTCTTGCTACATGCCTGTGCTCTTGTGGCTGTTGTTACAGGCATATTAATATAAATTATTTTTCTGCATCTTATGCAAGAGTCGGTTTTGGAAGTGCATAACTGAAGTGTTTTTTGGGTCTAAATCAAGCAACGACAAAATCTGGATTAGTTTGTATTTGACATGGGGTTCTCTAAATACTTTGCTATTAACCTATCTTGAGGCACTTGTTTCTGAGTTGATTAATCCTTTTTCATCTGGCTTCTGCCAGATCATCTTTGGAGCGGTAAAGGTGTGATTAACAGTTGTTGAGTGACACAGGAGGCTTGGACATGTAAATATAGGAGGATGCTTCAATGCTATGAGTTGTTGCTTTGCTTATGTGGAAGAAAGTGAGGTTGGAGGTGTTTCAGAATGCTGATCCTGATCTGTTCTTCAAGCCTTGTCACATGTTCTCCTTGCACTGTCATGGCTGTAGTTGTGATCAGAGTGGTGTGAGGGAAAGTGAGGTGTGAAAGCAGGGCATCTGATCCTCACTACTCATAAGGCTGGACCACTTTCAAACAGAGCCAGGAAACTCTTATTCATAACCTCATAGTCAAATATATGTGATGAAGAATAAAGGAAGCTGTCTTTTTCTGTTGCTAGTTGATGTTTTGGAAATGGCTTGGAAGTTTGAATAGGTATAGGTCTGAATTTCCAGCACAACTAGATGATCAGTGCTGCCTTGTTGAAGAGGACTTCATTTGCTTCCCTCAAACTTCAAGCAACTGAATATAGTGCCTGGGTTGTGTATTTTACCCCACTACGCTCGCTTATGTAGGAGATAATGGACCTAGACCTCTGTTGTGGTTTAGGCCAACCCGGCAACTAACCTCCACACAGCCACTTGCTCACTCCTTCCCCAGTGAAATAGAGAGGAGAAAAATATAATAAAAGGACTGAGGGTCGAGACAAGAACAGAGAAGGAGCACCCACCAACCATGGTCCCAGGCAAAACAGACTAGGCTTTCTTAAAGCAATTTATTAACAGTTACTTAAAAGGACAAAGGGAATCAAAACCAATTACTTGAGAAGATAAAAAGAAACAAAGCCAGATCTTAAAAACAACACCTCCCCACCCCCCCTTTCCTTTTCTTTCCGGCTCTACCTCCCCCCAGCGGCACAGGAGGACAGGGAATGGAGGAGAGGAGGTCAGTTCATCCCATGTTGTTACTGCTGCTCCTTTCTTAAAGGAAAAGGAGTCCTTACACCATTTTCCCTTGCTCCAGTGGATCCCCTAATCAGGAAGAAAATCCACAAACTTCTTCAGTGTGAGTCCTACCCACAGGACACAATCCTTCCCCATCAGATTGCTCCAGTGTGGGCTTTCCCACAGTCTCGGATTCTTAGGGAGTTGTTGCCACTCACTCCAGCATGGGTTGTCCCGCGGACTCTAGATGCGTCTCTACCTTGTCGTGCCCATGCTTCACAGCCGTCCTCAGGCTCAGGCATCTCTTCTCTGACGTGGGCTTCTCCACGGGCTGCGAGCGGGGTCTCTGCTCCACCAAGTCCATCACTGGCTGCAGGGGGGCCGCCTGCCGTCTCGCCACTGGTTGCAGGGGAAGCTCAGCGCCAGCACACCTCATCCCGTTCCATCTTCACTGACCTGGTGTCGGTGTGGCCGTTTCTCTCAGATCTCAGTCCTCTTGGGTGAACTCAGCCCGTTGCTGGGGTGCTCCCTGAGTTCCCGTGGCACCGGCCTGGCGCAGGCAACCGCCCGGCTGGGAGCTGGGGAACGGGGGCAGTGCCTTCCTCCCTTCTCTCCTCGCTCCTGGGCAAAGCACCTTTTCTGGTTCCTTTGTCCCAACTTACATAGGGCAATTCGCAGAGGTGCCAATTGGCTCAACCCTGAGGGGGATGGGAGTCCGATCTGGTGGCCAGAACTGGGGAGGTCACAGGGAGGAAATTCCCTCTCCTGCCACCAGACCTGCCCTCCCCCGCCCCCATCAAACCATCACAGCCTCTGTAGAATCTCAATCACCAGCAATTAGAATGCTGAAGTGTAATAAGCTGCTTTGGTTTGGACAATGCAAGTATTACTTGAATAAACTTGCGTTACCAGAATTTAAACTGCAGCCTATTTCTCCGAGTATCTAACTTGAATTGGCACTAGAAGTCCTTATACCTATTAATGGAATCAAAAGTTGATATGAAATATAAATGGTGCAGAGAAGCCTAAGGTGGTAAAATCGCCTAATAAAATGTGAATTTTAAATATTTCTGTCTTTTTCAAGTGACTTTCATGGGGCATATTGAAAGTCTGAACTTATGCATGTATCCTATCTGTCTGAGGTCTTTTGAGTCTTTGGGCTCAATTAAAATTTACTGCTTTTCTTCTTCAGTGTCTGTTAAGAATGTTTCTGAAGCTGTTGAATTGAATGACCACTCAGCAGAGAAACAGTAAATTGACTTGTCTTTAAGGGGAAAAATGACATGAGCTGTTTGTTTATAAGATTGTGCTTAGGAGACCCTTTCCTGCAGAGCACTGTTAACCTAGTAGCCTAATTGGAAGTAAAATTCAGTTTTCTCTTCCCAGTTCAAGAAGTAGAAGCATTTGTGCAAGTTAGTAACAAAGGCATCTCAGATTAATTGTATGGGATGGATACTACATAAGGTGTGCATAGCTTCTGGAAACAGAAGGGTCCTTTTACCTTCCCAAATTCCCCTGTAAAGCGATGCTTAAGTTACCTCTGTGATATTTGACTTCATCTAGTTGTAATACTGGAAAGGGAGAGCAATAATTCCTCCTGATGTTTGTATGTTCACACAGCATGGTTGGGTCGAAAGAAGCTTAGGGTGGGAGAGGGCTGTCCAAAGCACTGCATCCTGATGTCTGTTCTTTTGATTTCAGGCAAAAGTAAAGAAGCGGAGATAAAGAGGATAAATAAAGAACTAGCAAACATTCGGTCTAAATTTAAAGGTAAGTGACTTGATTGTACTAAGCTATACCTATTTCCTTGTAAGACATTCTTCTGTGGTTGTGTTTTTTTCATTTTTTACATTTTTGTTTGGACTCTTATCAACTGCTGACACATGCAAAGTGCTAGAGCAGGCTGTTACGATAACTATTGAAAATGTTCTCTTAACTGCAGAACTTCTGGACAGTCCTGTGGCTCTTGGCCATAACAGAAGAGAACTTCATCCTATATCAAAGAATTGAGCTCTTGTCTACAAACGTTTTCTAATATTTTGCCTCCTAACCATGTGACTGCTCAGCCTGTTTTCTTCCAGAAGGCCATAAACTAGTTTGAAGAAACATGGGTGGATGTTATTATTTCCAGTAAAACAGAATCTGTTTAAACTTCCCTCCTCTTCCCTCTCCCATTACTTCTCTAAAAAGGTCGGGGGTGAGGTTAGGCTGTCTTCTAGCAGAATTAAGATAAAAACATGTAGTTGATGAAGCCGTACATCTTGACCACTCCCATAAGCAACAGCAATACAAATAATTCATATGAAACAAACAATATGTAGTGACTAATTCTGTCCTTGCACATTCCAAGAGGTAGCAATTCACTTTAAACAACACATGGTAAAACTCGTGACGTAATGGTATTCAAGTTATGTATGTGGCTTCAAATTTTGAAGATTCTGAGGGGTAGTTAAGATGCTTTTGAATGAAGTTCTAACAGTAGTGGCTGTGGCAGACATTCTGTTTAAACAGATACGGGGCTGTGTGTGTAGCTAGATAAAGCATTGCAGTGTGGAGGTCATATATGTGGCTTCAGAATTTGCTGTATTTGGATTAAACCCATTTACCTTAAACATCTACCCTGACTTAGACTAGCATATTTATTTAGATTACTCAATGCATTAACAAAGCCTGAAATAACTTTCCTGAACTTCATAGGGATCTGTTGCTACTGTAAGTGCTGTGTCTCTTAAAGGCATATGAAGGTCTGCAAAAACTTGTGTCAACAACAGCTTGGAAGGGAAAAGTTGACCACAGTGCAAGACAATCAAAAGTTAAGACGTTTTTCCAAGTTAGAAGTTAGTTATCCAGATTGGTAACTTCAGTCGTAGGGTAACTGAGAAAATTTTAATGGCTATTTTTCTAAGGTAAATAGAAAAACAAACTTTCATCTAGTCAACTCCCTATCCTGTCACATTGTTTTTCAATTCCTTTTCATTGCAAAGCTTCCATCTAACACTGATGTTTGTTTGACTTTTGCCAGAAGTCGCAGACTTTGCAGTCTGTTCTAAAATTTGTGTCCGTTTCCAGTCACAGTGACCATTTGTGTGTGTTTTCAGGCAGTGACCAGCAGATGTTGCCTCTGTGTACTGAGTATGCTTGCACACTGAGGAACTAGCACGTAGTTCAAGAGTCTATTAGAAATCTGCATACAAGAGTAAAAAGCCATTTTTCTTAGCTCCAGCTGTATGATCGAAGTGAATCATCTTACTGCCTAGAAAATTTAAGCTTATAATTGTAACTTTTAAATAAAGAAGTTTAATCTCCAGGCAAGATCTATAGGAGGCAAATTAAGTGTATCTTTCACATGAAGAGACTGAGTTTAATTAAAAACTGTTTAAGAAGTTTCTGTACACCTGAAGTTAGTCAGTTTCATGTTATTCTGTCTTTCAACTAATTTCACTAAATTGGTTAGTCTGGAAGATACTGTGATGAAGACTGCTTGTTTTCTCTTAGTCTGCATTTGTAAAACTACTTGCTGTCAGCAGCATTATTGGTTATCAGCTGTTGCTGAAATTCATTTCAGTACCAAAATTACTGAATTGTTTAGACAGGACAGGTTTTCTGTAAAGCAGTATGTCACTTTCTCTGCAGATATATTAACAGTTACTCTACCTATGCCCTTTTGTCATCAAGAACAACTAGAGGTTAGTGCCTAGCTAGAAACCTTGCTGCTGTCACACTAACACAGAAATCTAGTTCTTTCAGCAACTTAACTTCAGGCTATGCCACATTTTTTTAATATTGATTTGTTTGATGGGCAAGCTTTAGTTTGTTTGCAAAACCTAATAAATTTTTCACTAATGAGACTGGAAGCTTTCATCAGACTAAGTCTTCAGTTTGCAGTGAAGGCCTGAAAACTTCAAAAGGCATAAAAGAATGAAAGTTATTGAAGCTCCTGTAGAATCTCACTGCCTACTATAGAATCTCACCGTATGTTCCAGTGTGCTTGAAGCATGGAGAACATTCTGTCAGACCTGCTCACTTCACTGCTCGAGTTAAACATGCTGTTGTAAAGGAATGCAATACAGAATTGCAGAAAAGTTCATAATGCTTAAGGCTGAAATGAGGAAGCTAGACTCAAACCTCTATTCCAAATGAAAGCTAAGCATTCTGTAAAAAAATGATTGCTTACATGTTTTGAGTAACAGAAGTTAGATTCCACTTGGGTCCATCCACAGCCACTAACCTGGATACTTCTGTAAACTTGTGAGTGTGAAAGAATTAATGCTAATAATAATTATGCCTTCTAAGTGCACTTACTGGTAAAGCGCAATAAATCCTATGTGGGGATCCCAGATTGAACACTGACACAGAACTCAGTATTTTGTCAACGTCAGTCGTCTTGAGTCTTGCCCTGTGAAGAGTCTACAAACTTGTATTCAGAAGGTTGCTAGTATCACCTGTAGTAAAAATCTGCCTGACACATGCTAGAGCTAGTCTTCTGTGCTTTTCCATGACTGTCTTTATAAAACCAGCAGTATAAACTGCCGTATTACTAACTTTAAGTAAACTTGGCAGTAATGAAGCTCTAAGTGAACTGAATTCTGTCAGAATAGCTGTTGTACCACTGAATATTCATAGGTTAGAGCTGCTGATGGCACAGTTCATAAAAACCTGTTCAGTTCTGTTCCTCAGTTTTGCAAACTATTTCGTGGCTTAAGTACAAAAATAGTTAAAACTATGTGCACAGTAAGTTCTTCTCTGGTTAATTGTGATACAGGGGAGAAATGATAATAGGAACCTTTGGCAGTGTAGAACTATGAATCAGGCAATGATCAGAGAGCAGAGGTGCTTTCAGCAAAGCAGTACAATGACTTTACCCTGTGTACCTTGTGTACCGTCCTTTAAGCACAGTTTAAATAGTTTTGAATAAATATCAGTGTATGCTCATTCAGTAGCTGAGGTGAAAGATAACTAAACCTTTCCATAAGCTGGTCTTCATTATGGCTACTTTATTACTGAATTTGTATAGATTTTAGGTGAAAAATTTTACTTAACTGAAGACAATGACTTGATGTAGCTGGAACGCAAACTAGACTTAAATGTCACAATTTGGATAACTTGTGTAACTGCTTGAGGCCTTGAGAGTGTGAGGAGGCGATAGCTGTGTATCTTTCAGCTGCAGAAGTTCTACATGGGGTTTGTGCTGTGTGGTTCTTCCTTGCAGAAGGGCTGTATAAAAAAAAAAAACCTTCAAAATGCATTTTATTCTTGGTTTAAGTGAAGATCATTTGGTTTAACCCAGTTTCTTTTTATGTAGCTCTGACTTTTTAAAATGTTTTAAATCGTTTGGATTAAGACAAATGTGTGACCGTGAACCTAAGATGGAGTCCCTTACTAAATAATTATGGGGGATATTGGGGTCCTGGGCTGATTATCTGGCTAAAGATGCAGCTGTTGGACTAGCTGCTTTGCTGTAACCAGGGGAAGGTCTGACTGTAAGAAGCAAGACTGGCTGTAGTGCCTCTCGACACAGATATGCTCTGGCTTGAGACTAGCATAAGAGACTGGTATACCACGAGTATTCTTTCCTTCCTCTACCTTTATACCCTTCAGCATACTCCGTTGTAGTATCTAGACCCCCACCCCGTGTAACTTGCAAGATATGTTCTTATGCTGTTACAGTCAGAGGCTAAGTATTTCTGCTTTTGTTCTATCATGCAAGTAGCTGGCAAGCCTGTTACTTGCCTTATGTTTGGGTAACCTGCTGTTTAAAATACCCTTGCACTTAACAGGCTGAGATGAGACTGCACATCTCTGGCTATACTATTCTTGAACTGATGGAATGTACACCATGGCATTGAGTTCTGATCTGGCTTCTGTGCTCCAAGCTCAGAAGGAATCTAGAATCTCTGTGCTTAAAGTGACTGTCTCTTGTTTCAGCGTGAGGAAATTCCATTGCTGAGGTCAGCGTGTCCTTGACAGTTGTTTTAAACGCTTCTGCATTAACTGAGATAAGATGCATGTAGTAGAGAGAAACTACACCAGCATAATAAAGCAGAAGTTGTAGGAGCTATGTGTGAAGTGGAGAATACTATTACTTTTGGTTTATGTGTTCAGACTGCAAGCTGGTTTTTGCTCCCATGCTTGAGCCAAACCAGAAGTCTGGCTGTCGGTAATTCCTTTGTAAATGAGTGAAAAAAATAATACCTGGTTCATTAACTTGCTGCATCATTTTGGTCTCTCAGAGCAGAATTTGTGTACTAATGAAACTGCCCACAAATCTATGAGCTTTTTTCTATAGTCAAAGGAGCTTTGTTCTCTGCTTGATTCAGACTTCGTTCTTTTCTTTTTTTCCAAATCTGGCATTAGATTTTAGTTTTGTTCTGATTGCTTAATAGGGTTTGCCTACAATAAAAAGGGCTGCTAGATTTCAGACGTGCTAATGTATCTTGGTCTTGACTCGTGCAGAAGTGCCCCAATGTCAGTTGACAATCTCTGCTTTTTTTATTTCAACTCACTTGGTTTTGCCCCAGATTACAGAGTAACCCTTTGCAGGAGGTTCAAGATAAGCCTCTAAATACCTGTTTTAAACAGAAGCTGTGTAACAGTAAATTGCTTTCCTGGCAGACCATGAAAGTGTAGTCTGTATATTTAAGATGGATCTGATTAGTCAGTGTCTTCTGACCATCTAAGAGCTGTACGAAGGCAATTGGACAGTAAAATAATAAAGTGTCTTCACTGACAAAGTGAATTATTGAAAGTAGAACCAGGCTTCAAGTGTCACCTGAGTTGTAGGGCTGCTCTAGTAATACTGTGTTCTGGTGGTGGTAGTAGTATGGTAACTCAATATGGGTTGTCTGCCACACATACTCAGCCTTTCATTTAGAGTGCTTGGATTCTCACTGTTACAGGAAGACAAATCTTGTCTCAGTATAGATACTTTCATAAAGAGCAATTTCCATTTTTCTTAGCCTCTAAGCTAGTGGCAGGCCTTCTGATACAGTATAGCCCTGGATTGCTGTCAACTGCATTAACATAGGTCGGTGTCAACCTAGAAAGGAAGCACACTGAATGCAAAGAAACACTTAAGGGTGTTGTCCAGTGGGTTTGGCATAAGCTGTTACTGCAGTTTTAAAAGCTAAGATTGTCATGTCTTTGAGATGGCACCCAAATGATTGATTGCTGATGAGGCTAGACTTGTCAGGCTTCCTTACCCTCTGCCTCCAGTGAACATCCCACAGGACTAAATTGCCTTCTTGCCCCCTCTGGCTGGTAGCTGGCTCTGTAACTGTGCAGTGGGCTGGTTTTTAAGTATACTGAATTAGATTCAAAAGTAGGTGCGTTTTTTTAACTCATGGTCCAAACTAGAGACAGCAGGTGCTGTTTGGGAGCAAAGAGTGTCATAATGCATTTGTGCCTTATTTCTTCCTTTTTGGGAGACTATGTGAGAAGGAGCTATGGGGAGTGAAAACCAAAACTTCCCTGTTGAAATGGTAGAGAGGTGATGCATAGAAATGTGAAAGTAGTAATTCTTTCTTAATAATAGTATTATTTGCTGGTCAGCTGTTAATAATTTCTTTCTTAGAAAAATGACTAATAAACTTTCCAGGGAAAGCAAGTAGCCTTTGAAATGCCCACTGTGCTCAAAACCTGCTGATCTGCATTCTGAATACTTCCTGTTTCTGCTGACTTGATTTGCAGTACTTGCAAATGTTCCCGAAAGCATTTAAAAATGAGCTGAGTTAAAAGAAATGATTGTGTATTGCAGTAAAGATAACAGAACATGTGGAACTTCCTTCTGCTCTTGTTGGGATGTTTTCTTCAGGCTGGGGGGAAGCTGTGCTATTTTAGTGCATACTTAAGAAATGAGACTTGTTAGTAATGTTTAAAATAGAACTTTGGCAAATGTTACATGGGAGGGAGAGGAATTGAGTAGTTAAACTTGAAATTTCAGTAAATCTCAATCAAAGGCTTCTTCAAGACACAGCTGGAGTTAGACAACTACACCTTTGACTGCAGTGCTCTTTTTTCAAATTGCTCAGCTAATTAAATAATAAGATTTTAAAGAGACAATTATGTTCCATTATTGCTGGGAACTAGTAAAGCTTTAAAAAAAGCTTTAAAAAATCTAGTGACTGTTACTTGGCTTAGTTTATAAGCTTACCTGTTATTGAGAAGCTTCAGACTGCCTTTAGTTCTCCATACAAGGGATAGGTGGTTTTGAAAGCAGTCAGTGAACTATTTTTTTCTGTCTTAAAGTGTTTCAGGTACTGATTTTACAGTATTGTTCTTTGATAGCACATGATGGAGAAGGAAGCTTCTTTTTTTCTGGTTAGTTGGATGGTGATATATTTTGCATGTCATAGCTTCCATCAGAAATGCTTCGAATACCCTAAGATCCAAGGACCTTATTAATCTGAGCTCTTAAAATACTGGTATCTTGGAAGGACATAATGCTTTAAATAGCTGGGTCCTGAACCTGGAAAAAGGAATTGCCAGTCCATGATAAATACTTTGTTGTGAAAGTCAATGTGGTTCAGAGTACATATACTTTCAATTGCTTGTGTTCTTCATTAAACAATTGGGTTGCAGTATGCTGTATTCCCTCTTCCCTTCTCATCTCAGAAAGTCAACACCAGAGTCATTTGCGAAGATGAGAGAACAGGGTTTGTACTTTTGACTTTTGTGTGTTGCTGATGGATTGTACACTAACAGGCAGCTGGAACTCTAGTCTTGGAGACTGGTTGGGGTTTTTTCACTTACGGTAAAGTTTACGTGAAAGCTGCTTTCTGATGCCTTTTGTATCTGTATCTGAGAGAAGCAGCTATTGATATTAGTGCTATTAAATATCATAGCAAGTCCTCAGTTATGTAGATCTCAGCCACTAGAACAACACTGACTAAAATGGATTCAGTTTATTTAGTGTCCCCTTCTGTGAGTCATAACAGTATCTGGTAATGGTATCCAGGATCACCTGTTCCTTTAATCAGTCACCTGGAAACAGCTGACTTGTCATGAGTTGATGTGTTCTTATCACTAAGTAATATAAAGCCCCCCTGATTTATTCACTGATTATTTCTTTTCCTTCCAGATCTCATGCAGAGGACGAACTGAAAATCAAATCCTAAGAGCTTGTAGAAACTTTTTTTAAGCAGATGAAAAAATGTTTAAAACCTAAAGGTGCCACACTCTGCCTTTCCTGGTTTTTTTTTTTGATTTTTTTTTTTGTGTTTTTTTCCCTTGCGTTTCCTTAAGGGAGAAAGGTATCTTTGATCTGCATCTCCCTACCATAATGGGATGGGAGGAAGCTTCTATTCTTGAGTACCATTTTATTGGGAAAATAGGAGGTATTTATTTCCCCTTTTGTAAGTACAGAAGACTTTATTCCTTTGCTGCTCAAGCCATAATTTGAAGGCCGCAGCAGATAAACACACATGACTGAATATCTACTTTTTCCCTCTGGCCATATTGCTTCTAAAGAAAGGAGGGGGAGGGGGGAACACCCCAAAAAAACTTTCTCTCCCAAGTCTGGATGTTTTGCTCTGGTTCTTCTAATGTGAGTTCAGATGTCTAAAAGCAAACTGCCCTGGATTTGCTTGGCTGCTGACTCAGCAGGAAAATAGCCTTATGGCAGCAAATTGTAAATGTGACTTGAAGAAAACATGTCTTTGGGCAGCTTTCTGCAGAGCTGGCTGTTGTCAGAGGATCTTGACAGGATCCAGCATAGAGGGATTTCACTGTCAGGAGTACCTTCAGTAACACTGCTTCATGTATCTAAGTAAAATGGGACCTGTATTGGCTTCCACAGTAGGGACCTGAAGGCAACTTTTCTTTGCACAGCATAAAAAGAGCTTAAGGTAAAGCTTCTTTTTGTTGGCCACTGATACACTGTTTGTGCCAGTTTAAAAAAAAACAAACCCCACCAAAACCAAAAGACTTGGATTTCAAGGGTATCATTGTCCATATTAAAATGGCAGTTTGCTTAAATTTGTTTTATCAGTTGAAATAAAACTAAATAAAAAGTTTCTAGAGTCAAAATAGAAAGTAACCCCCCAAAATGCATAGTTGCAGCCTGTAGACATAACCTTTTATGGTTGTCTACTTCAGTGTGCCAGTATGCTCTCTTGATTCGCTAACACTACGTGGCATCACACATTGGTAGTAATGTTCGTTCCTTCACAGACTAAGTTTAGTGGTAAAGTTGATCTTGTTTTCATATGGTCAGTGAATTTAGTGTGAAATCTATGGGAGCTGTAGGTGCACGTGGCATGGGAAATCTAACCTTCTGCAGCAGTGCGTGAGAAGGAAGGAGAAGAAACTTCTATGCTATGAAGAGTCTTTATTATATATTTAGCTGCCTATTACATAAATCTGAAGTTTTTAAAAAAACAATGCAGCTTGGAGCTTTTTTGGTAAGGGCAATAAGTTAGGGATATCTTATTTAAGCTTTATGTTCTGCAGTGCTGTTCTGCTGAACTTGCCCGTCACAAAGGAATGCACACTGATCTGACAGACTAGTTATTCCGAGCCCAGAATGCAGAGCCTAAGGAGCTTTCATCTATCAATTTCACTAGCCTGACAGAACTCTTTAGCATTCAGACTTGTCCGATTTAGTGGATACTCCTTTATCTCCTGATTTGGGGCAGTGACAGGATGTTCTGCAAAAGGTTTGTGTTCATATTTATCCCTTTTTCTCAGGAAAAGAGGTGGTCTGCCTGATGAGCTGTAGGTTGCTGTACTGTTCGTGTAGCTTTTGCAAGCTTCTAAAATACAGCAATACTACAGCATAAGGCCAAACCTATTTAGGATGCATTTTTCTTCTAAAACTGAAACACTTGTGAATACTTTCATTTTACAAACACTTTAAAGCTCTCATCGTAATCTCATTTCATGTGTTTTTTCAAGACCTTGGGAGGTCGGTCTATCCTACCTCTATCATTCTATCTTTCTAACATGACTCGCTGTTTTTGTTTTGTTGCTACCAAGTTCTCTACAGTGGTGCGCTTCAGGAAGTGTGTTAAGAGCTTTTACTGTGATAAAGATTTGAGAACTGGTTTAACAAGAGAATATGTGTACAGAAGACAAATGGCTGCTCTTAACAAAAACAGGAAAATCAGAATTGAGTAAACATGTATGTACTGCATCTTAGCAAGAAAATACTTTGAGGACATAGCAGGATAATTCATGGACTAGATGATAGTGTTATTTCATGACTGTCCTTTAGGATATAGATAATGGTAAATGGAATTAACACTAAAATCTTCAGGGTTTGGGTTTTTTTTCTTTATAAATGAATTCCAGATTTAGATAAATGTTTAAAACTAGTATCATGTGAAAGTCTTATTGCTTCAGTGACAGCTCAGCTTTTTCAGAGTTATACATTTTTCTAGTTTGGACCATTAGGAAGAGCTACAAGCTACCTGTGTTCTGTGACTGGTAATAACTTTTTAAAAACCCAGGAGTTGTTCAATTGTCTGACATCTGTTGATGATGGTTTGTGGTAACTTTCATGTGTTTAGCACAAAATGACGTAAAGACTTGTAGACGTTTAAGTCAGAGGTAAGTGGATATATTTAGCGTTTTGTTCACTGTAGAATGAATAAAAGCTGAAATAATACACTTAAATTTTTCAAAACTCATGTACTGCAATAGTTTAACCCTCAGTTTGTTCCTCTTCTGTAGAGTGATACATGGTGAATCAAATGTGAATCTTAATTGCTAGGTACAACTGTAAGTTTTTGTTACTGTAAGATATGATGAGGTACTTCAGTGGAACTGAGGAGAGAGAGGAACCAGCTATAGGAACAACAGAGCCTTAATTGTTCTTTGTTTCCTTGCTTTCCAGGTGACAAGGCTCTGGATGGTTACAGTAAGAAAAAATATGTCTGCAAACTGCTTTTCATCTTTCTCCTGGGGCATGACATTGACTTTGGTCACATGGAGGCTGTAAACCTGCTCAGTTCCAATAGATATACAGAGAAACAAATTGTGAGTAACTTGATCTATAAAAGATAAACTGTTCTAATATCCTGCCTCAGCTGTATAGCCTGTAAAGGACTTCCCTTCATTCCACTCCTCACCCTGCCTCCCCATCTGAAAGCCTTATTTTGAATCTAGCAGTGAGTCTGAAATTTAAACACCTTTGTGCACAGGCAATCTTGTACTAATTGTAAAAACTAGAATGTGCACTCTGCGTAAAGTTGTTATTCTTGTTAAGAAACTGCCTTGAGTCTTGCATTAAAAAGTAACCACCCATTTAATTTTCAGAGTATCTCTTTAACCTAGGTAAGGTTGTGTCTATTAGGTACATGTAACTTGATAAGTGTCTGAATAATAAGCCAAATTCTTGATTTACTCCCATTAATCCGAAATGATCTTTTGAGTATATGCTGAAATAGATTGATGAAACACTTAAAAACTAGTAAATTAGGGTAACACTGAACTTACTGATTTTTGTTTACTTCACTTAATCTTTCCAGCTTTCGCTCTGGTATCTAAATATCTATTTCTGCCCATATGTTTGGTATTGGAGGAGAACTCTATGTCTCAAGTTATGTCTTCTGTTAATGCCACAAGTAATTAAGGCAGCTAAAATCGATTTTTCGTTTTCCTTTTTCTGAATCACAGGGATATCTCTTCATCTCCGTACTAGTGAACTCTAACAGTGAGCTGATTCGCTTAATAAACAATGCAATCAAGAATGATCTGGCCAGCCGCAACCCCACCTTCATGGGGCTTGCTCTCCATTGTATTGCTAATGTGGGGAGCCGGGAGATGGCGGAAGCATTTGCTGGAGAAATTCCAAAAATACTTGTAGCTGGGTAGGTACGATGTGTCTCCTTCAAATACAACACCAATAAACCTTTTCAGCAACTTGATTCCATTGCAGCAGCTTCATGTATGCTTCAGAGCTACACAGCCCTGGCCTTGCAGTACAAATAGTGACAATTTCCATGATACACAAGCAGCTCCGTGCTCGGGTATAAGTGTACAAACACAACATGGGAATTAAGACTGTGTCAATATCTTGAATAGGCTTTTACAGCTTTGTGTTTTGATTGAGTTTTTGTTCCGTATAAATGTGTGGCAGTGAATGCTCCTGAAATGTGTGTGGTTTACTTTCCTTATCTCTCCTGATGAAAAGAAGAAATAAATAAATCTAAATAGATGTTTACACTACGAATTTTGTTTTAAACTGAAGCTCTTACGTAAATAGTCCTGACTTCAAAAGGAATGTGAGAATATTCTGTTGTGTGAGCTTTCTTGTTGCATTTACTAGCCATGTAAACAGCAATTCCTGTAAATGGCAAACAGCCACCGCCAGCTTTCTGGCTTTCCCTGTGTATTGCTAGAAGTCTCTCAACAGACTTGGCAAATGTCTGGAGCTGTAGTTAAGTAAATCTAAAATGAAACTTGTGACTGCAGGGCTAATTTGTTTTGAAACTTAAAATGTCCAAGTGCAAACAGTGCATTTAAACTCTCTTATGGATATGAAATGTTTTAGAATGTGCATGGATCTTGTTTTATAATAAAACTAATGTCCTGCATTAACATAAAAAGTAGCGTGTTGCTAAGAACTGTATTAATACTCTAGATGTTAAGCGCTTGAGCTTGTAAATGTTGGAAATGTACTTGCTTATGCAACACTAATTTGACTGTGTATATTATATTCACTGTCTGAGTTGGCAACAAGAGAAAGGATATAACGTGATATTGAGTAGTGGCAAAAGTCTTAGGAAATACTTCTGAACTCTAGAAATAGTATGACGCCACACTTGAACACTGTTGCTGTTTTGCAAAACTGAAATGTAGTGTGGACCAGAAAAAGAAGAATAAGCAGCTAGCGCCTGATGCTTGATGTGGGTCTGGTCTGGTGGAGGAATTGGGGAGAATCTAACCCATAATTCCATCTTTGACACATGGAATTCCCTATGTAAGGGCACATATTTAGGAGATGGCACATGCTAAGGCCCTGTCAGGCTTGTTGCTGTCCTGTCCTGCACTGCCCTTGGCAGGTGCTCTTCTGCAGCGTAGTGGAGACAACACTGCACTGATGAGTCATGGGTTTTAATAGCATAACCTAAAAAGTTCCAAAAATTTCACTTAGAGTCATCAATCACAGACAGAGCACAGCACCTTCAGTTCAGACTTGTTTGAACTTTGAGCTGTCTTTATGTTCGGAGATCAGCCCTCAGGGCATCATTCCTTCTGCATTTCTAGGAGAATATATATGAAATGTGTATATGTACATGTCTTATCTTAGTGTCCTGAGTGGAATGAGCACTGTCAGTTATATTTGCAACTTCAGTGTAGCTCCCTTGGCTTGAATATAAGTCGGAGGGAGGGAGTTGACAGGGGAGGAATAGGTTTGGGTTTTGGTTTGTTTTTTTTTTTTTTTTTGATGGAGGTACAATTCAGTCTCATGGAAAATTGGTAAATTCAGAAAGAATAGGTGGACTGAACTTCTCATGGGGATTTAGAGGTTTCTGAACATTTAACGGAGATTGCACAGCATAAACTGCCTCTTAAAACTCAGTGCTAATGCTCTGTAAATTTTTTTAGCTGTTGTTTGTGCAACATATGAAATGCTTAATTGAGTACTTTGTGAAAGGGAGTTCACTGAACTAGAATAGTAGCATGTGGCTCTTAAAACAGTCCATTTCTGTGCCAGCAGCACGGATGGCAAGATGAATAGACTTGTGGGTTACATACTTGGTGATAACTAGCTGACTTGCATACCAGCTGTAGGTACTGAAACTGAGTAGTCAATAATTTGTATCTGATATGGAGGACCTCTCAGGAGATCTGCTTTGATCATGTGCATGATATAGCATACCTGAACTGTTTGACTTGAGTCAGTTTGGAAGAAGCTTGTTCTTGTGATTAGATGAGCTGGTGCTTATCTAATGATGAACTTTCAATTCTGATAAAAAGATGTGAAATGTCACTCTCGAGTTGCAAAGAATCATTGTAGAGGCTACTAGACGTATGTAATGGTTGAAAACTTGACTAGTTAAACTCGCTGGACAAAACTAAGAACAACAAGTTCTGTAACATAGGAAGAATTTGGTGAACTTCTGTTTCAGCTGCTGGTGAGAAGATGCTGCCTAGCTAGGGATACTGAGTCAGTGCAAAGACTAGCATAACATGGGCCTGCCAGCATTGCTGTGACTTAACCACTGTATTTTAAATCCGTATTTATATCTTGCAGAGATACTATGGATAGTGTGAAGCAGAGTGCTGCATTATGCTTGTTGCGTTTATATAGAACTTCTCCTGACCTTGTCCCCATGGGAGACTGGACGTCTAGAGTGGTGCATCTCCTCAATGACCAGCACTTGGTAAATCAGCTTCATTGTGCTTCTCGGGCCTACCCTGTGTAGAGAACAATGTCTCTTCTGCTGTTAAATACACTGTTAACTTATTTCTTTTTGAGTCTTTCAAGCAAGTGGGTTGCTCATCATAGTTTTCATAGATTTTCTAGGTTGGAAAAGGCCTTAGAGATCATCCAGTCCAACCATCCCTAATCCCCATTAAACCATATCCCTAAGTAGTTCATCCACCCTATTCTTAAACACATCCTGGGATGGGGACTCAACCACCTCCCTGGGCAGCCTATTCCGGCTTGGCTTGCTATTCTTCAGGCTTGGGGGGAAAAAAGGGAGGAGGAGTTGTCCTTTTTAAGTTGCTGTATATATTAATTTTTAATGAAGCTTTGTTTACCTTTTTCTTGGAGTTATAAGAATGGTTTTTCTTTTGCTGTTGCTTTAGATAAATTATTCTTATGCTATGTGATATTAAGTCATATTGCATAGGTGTAATATTAATTTTCCTAGGCCTTTTCAGGTTAGACCTGTACTAAAAACACAAGGCCTGATTTGTCAGTGCTTGGACTTCCTTGTCCTGTGCTGTCCATGTTGTCATTCTTATCTTGCTGGTTCAGAAAAACGTATTGTTCTAGATATGAGACTGTTTTTCTCCCTGTCTAGTTAGTTTATGAAATTAAGGCTCTTAAGACCTTTGCTTCAGCAATAAGAGTGCTTTAGTCTGCAGTAATATGAAATGTTTGTGTTATACAAAGCCCTCTCTTCATGTTGGGTTGTCAGAACTCTTTGGATTCTCTAGATGATCTGCTGCATCCTAGTTCTTCTATTCATGCTTCTCTTGTGTAATGAAATAATTTCCATCAGGCTTTATTTTAATATAACTCTCATTTTAGATGTATTATCCAAACATGAGGCAAAACTAATAAAAAATACCATGAAATGCTCCGCAAACATGGCAGAATCATGTTGTTGAAAATCCTGTTGGATTCTGAAGATGTGTAATTTGTTTAGCTGCTAGCTAAATGAAGGATTTTTCAGTGTGGGGCTTTGTCATGGGGGTAAACTTGGTTTTGTTGTGTATTAAAGATAATTTGAAGTGAAAGGTATTAGTAGGCAGCATCTTAAACTGTTACAAAATTTGAATGTATTGCTTTGGGTTTTTTCTAGGGTGTGGTTACTGCAGCTACAAGCCTGATCACCACTTTGGCACAGAAGAACCCAGAAGAGTTTAAAACTTCAGTCTCGTTGGCAGTGTCTAGATTAAGCAGAGTGAGTCCAATGATAACCCTGATAATACTTCACTGTTGCTTAATTTACTCAGCTTTCAAGGTCAGGTTAGCTTACTGTTGCTTACGTATTCAGCTTTCTAGGTCAGATTAGCGTACCGTTAAAAGTGAGAATGATTCGGTTTCACTTCATATAGCTGGTTTAGCTTCTCTCTTTTAACACTTGTTGCTTGCCAGGGCAGAAAACTGTTATTAGCTTGTCCAGACTTCATTGGAGTAATCCTTGCGATGCTCCAAGTCTACGTAGCAAAAAGGTGCCTTTCTCTCTCTCAGCTACTTGTATTTGAAAGGATCCTCATGATTCAGTTGAGTTTTTAATGCTTTTTTTATTTTACTATAACACCAAAGGGTAGTTGGATCAAAGACTGATTCTGCAACCTTCTGCACGGAACCCTCAAAAGTACAGTCCATACTTTAGGCTTCTTATGAGATGAATCTTCTTCCTTTTCAGTCTTCTGCTCTGCCGCTAGGTTAATAATCATCGGCATTGGATGTTCTGTAAATGGGTGTAGGAGGTTAAGCAGGGGCAGGGGGTGCAGGGAAGAGCAGAGAGACATTTCTGTAAGTTAGCACCTTTGTGCTAGAAAACTTACATTGCTGTTTTGTTTGATTTTTGTCTTTTGGAAGGTATGCAAGACATGGGAGGATATTACTTCAGGATATTTTAGACCCAGATTTATGTGGTGTTATACTCAAAGTTATTTTTAGTTTAGAGAAACTTATTCTTTTAGAATATGAAGATTTTGTCTAATGTTTAAAAGCAAGGGAGTGCTGAGGGAGGTGCCTAGCTGTTCTAGCTGGAGCAGCAAGAATTAGATAGATTTTTGTTTGAGCAAAGCTAGTGCCGAACTCATGCTTACCCTAGAATCAAAGGGGAAAAATAAGTCCATGAAGAGGGGTACTCCCTCTGAAACCTAATCTAATCCTTAGCATATTTCTTAATGCATATAAACCTCTTCTGTAAAAGCTTCTGTGTGCGCGCCTGTTGGAATGCGATCTTATTGGCATCGTGGAGATGTGGTGGGATGAATCCTATGACTGGAGTGTCGGAATGGAAGGATACAGGCTCTTTAGGAAGGATAGGCAGGGGAGAAGAGGAGGAGGGGTTGCCCTCTATGTCAAGGACCAGCTGGAGTGCATGGAGCTGCACCTGGGAATGGATGAGGTCCCAGCTGAGAGTTTACGGGTTAGGATTAAAGACAGGGCAGGGACAGGGGACACAGTAGTGGGAGTCTGCTACAGGTCACATGACCAGAAGGACCAAGTGGATGAGGCTCTCTACAGACAGATAGGAGCTGCCTCACGTTCACGAGCCGTGGTCCTCATGGGGGACTTCAGCCATCTCGATATCTGTTGGAGGGACAACACAGCAGGGCATAAGCAATCCAGGAGGTTCCTGGAATGCATTGATGATAACTTACTTCTCCAAGTGGTAGAGGAACCAATGAGGAGAAGTGCTTTGCCGGAACTTGTTCTCACCTGCAAAGAGGAACTGGTGGGGAACGTGACACTCAAAGGCAGCCTTGGCTGCAGCGATCATGAAATGATGGAGTACAAGATTGTTAGAGAAGCAAGGAAGGGTGCTCAGCAAGCTCACTACCCTGGATTTCTGGAGAGCGGACTTCGGCCTCTTCAGGGATCTTCTTGGTAGAGTACAATGGGAGAAAGCCCTGGAGGGAAGAGGAGCCCAAGAAAGCTGGTTAATATTCAAGGATCACCTCCTCCAAGCTCTGGAGCAGTGCATCCCAACAAAGAGAAAGATGGGTAGGAACACCAGGAGGCCTGCATGGATGAACAAGGAACTCCTGGACCAACTCAGACACAAAAACAAGGCCTACCTAGGGTGGAAGCAAGGACAGGTATCCTGGGAAGAATACAGAGCGATTGTCCAAGTGGCCAGAGATCAGGTTAGGAAAGCTAAAGCCCTGGCAAGAGCTCCAGCTCCACAGCCCAAGTCACAGAAGGCAAAGGCAGGGACTGGGAGAATGAAGAACTGCCTACTGCAGGAGAAGATCAGGTTCGAGACCATCTAAAGAATGCGAAGGTGCACAAGTCCATGGGACCTGATGAGGTGCATCCGTGGGTCCTGAGGGAACTGGCAGATGAAGTTGCTAAGCCACTATCCCTCATATTTGAGAAGTCGTGGCAATCTGGTGAAGTTCTTAATGACTGGAAAAGGGGAAACATAGCCCCCATCTTTAAAAAGGGGAAAAAAGAAGACCCGGGGAACTGCAGGCCAGTCAGTCTCATCTCTGTGCCCGGTCAGATCATGGAGCAGATCCTCCTGGCGACTGTGCTAAGGCACATGGAAAATAAGGAGGTGTATGGTGACAGCCAACATGGCTTCACTAAGGGCAAATCCTGCCTGACTAATTTGGTGGCCTTCTATGATGAGGTTACAGCATTTATGGACAGGGGAAGAGCAACTGACATCATCTACCTGGGCTTATCCAAAGCATTTGATACTGTCCCACACGTCATCCTTGTCTCTAAATTGGAAAGACATGGTTTTGATGGATGGACCACTCGGTGGATAAGGAGTTGGCTGAATGGTCGCACTCAAAGAGTTGTGGTCAATGGTTCAATGTCCAAGTGGAGGCCTGTGACGAGTGGTGTTCCTCAGGGGTCAGTACTGGGACCAGTGCTATTTAACATCTTTGTTGGCGACATGGACAGTGGGATCGAGTGCACCCTCAGCAAGTCTGCAGATGACACCAAGTTGTGTGGTGTTGTGGACATGCTGGAGGGAAGGGATGCGCCCTGTCAAGGGCTGGAGCGGTGGGACTGTGAGAACCTCATTAAGTTCAACAAGGCAAGTGCAAGATCCTGCACGTGGGTCGGGGCAATCCCAAGCACAAGTACAGGCTGGGTGGAGAATGGATTGAGAGCAGTCCTGAGGAAAGGACTTGCGAGTGCTGGAGGATGAGAAGCTCAACATGAGCCGCAATGCGCACTGGCAGCCCTGAAAGTCAACCGTATCCTGGGCCGCATCCAAAGAAGCGTGGCCAGCAAATCGAGGGAGGTGAATCTGCCCCTCTACTCAGCTCTCGTGAGACCCCACCTGGAATACTGCATTCAGCTCTGGAGTCCCCAGCACAAGAAGGATGTGGAGCTGCTGGAGCGCGTCCAGAGGGGGACCACGAAGATGATCCGAGGGCTGGAGCGCCTCTGCTATGAAGACAGGCTGAGAGAGTTGGGGCTTTTCAGCCTGGAGAAGAGAAGGCTCCGGGGTGATCTTATTGCAGCCTTCCAGTACCTAAAGGGGGCCTACAGGAAAGCTGGAGAGGGACTTTTTCCAAGGGTGTGTAGTGATAGGACAAGGGGCAATGGATCTAAACTGAAAGAGGGCAGATTTAGATTAGATCTAAGGAAGAAATTTTTCACTCTGAGGATAGTGAGGCACTGGAGCAGGTTGCCCAGGTTGGTTGTGGCTGCTCCATCCCTGGAAGTGTTCAAGGCCAGGATGAATGAGGCTTTGGGCAACCTGGTGTAGTGGAGGGTGTCCCTGCCCATGGCAGGGGGTTTGGAACTAGATGATCTTTGAGGTCCTTTCCAACTGTCATGGTTTGATGGGTGGGAGGTTTGGGGGGGCTGGTGGCAGGAGAGGGGCTTTGCTCCCTGTGACCTCCCTGGTTTTGGAACTGGGTCAGACTTGGTTCTGGCCACCAGATTGGACTCCCATCCCCCTCGGGGCTGAGCCCATCAGCGCCTCTGCAAATTGCCCTATTTAAGTCAGGACAAAGGAACCGGAAAAGGTGCTTTGCGCAAGAGCGAGGAGAGAAGGGAGGAGGGCACTGCCCCTGCTCCCTGGCTCCCGGCCAGGCAGCTGCCTGCGTCGGGCTGGTCGCACCCGCTGAGGATGGCGGCGGCGGAGCTGGCTGGGGAACTCTGGGGGGCACCCCATTCCCGGGGTTCCCACTGGGCTGAGTTCATCCGTAGAGGACTGAGATCTGAGAGAAACAGCTGCATCGACACCAGGTCAGTGAGGATGGAGTGCGAGGAGGTGTGTCGGAGCTGTTTCCCCTGCAGCCAGTGGCTAGACAGCAGGCAGCCCCCCTGCAACCAGGACAGCCTTGGTGGAGCAGACACCCACTCGCAGCCTGTGGAGAGGAGATGCCTGAGCCTGAGGACAGTCGTGTTGGGACGCACGACAAGGCAGAGAGGCATCTGGAGTCTGCGTGACGACCCACGCCGGAGCGAGTGGCAACAACTCCCTAAGAATCTGAGACTGTGGTAAAGCCCACACTGGAGCAATCCGATGGGGAAGGATTGCATCCTGTGGGTAGGACTCGCGCTGGAGAAGTTTGTGGATTTTCCTCGTGAGTAGGGGATCCACTGGAGCAGGGGAAAAGGGTGTAAGGACTCCTCCTCCTTTAAGAGAGAAGCAGCAGTAACAGCATGGGATGAACTGATCTGCACTCCCCCAGTCCCTGACCCCTGCGCTGCTGGGGGGAGGAGGTAGAGCCGGGAGGTAAAGGAAGAGGAGGGGGGAGGGGGGAAGGAAGGTGTCGGTTTTAAGATCTGGCTTTGTTTCTTTTTATCCTCTCAAGGAACCGGTTTTGTTTCCCTTTGTCCTTTTAAGTAACGGTTAATAAATTGTTTTGTTTTAAGAAAGCCGAGTCTGTTTTGCCTGGGACCGTGGTTGGTGGGTGCTCCCTCTGTTCTTGTCTCGACCCTCAGTCCCTTTATTACATTTTTGTCCTCTCCACTTTACTGGAGTGAGAAACCGGCTGCGTGGAGTTTAGTTGCCAGATCGGCCTAAACCACGACACCAACTGTAACCATTCTATGATTCTATCCATTTGGCTCTGGAGTATGTATATTACTGGAGGTGTTAGTTGATCTTTCTGCTTTAGTTCAGTCTGTTGTAGAATCTTGTGCTTGAATTCCAAGTTCATCTATCAGCAGTCAACTATAACGCTGTATTTAGGCTTTCTGTTGACTGAATCTATGAATTGCTGAACCAAAGGAAGTCCAGCTTCCAGTTAAATGTTGTGGTGCTACAAGATGGTCATCTTCATTCTTAGGAAAAGCAAGTATGCTTTCTGGAAGAGTACTAGACTACCTAGACTACTGTATCTCTAAAACTGAATTTCTGTTAGTAGGGAACCTGATGGTGTGCTTACAGTATGACATCTTGCACCTAATTAATATACTGAATTAAACATTGCTTGTGATGTAGTTTTGTAAGCCTGTGTCAAAGGTGACCAGTGTTCTTTGGGTCCTTCTCACGATTGCACATCGCTTCACTTCAGTAGCTGATATGCTGTCTGCTTGTGTTACAGATTGTCACTTCTGCATCAACGGATCTTCAGGATTACACGTACTACTTTGTCCCAGCTCCTTGGTTATCTGTGAAACTTCTGAGGCTGTTACAGTGCTATCCCCCTCCAGGTAATGCACAAGTCACAACAGTGATCATCTTTTACACAGTGTGCTGGCTCCAAAGAGCTACTGTGCTGTAGCTTGGAGTGCAAGCACATGGTCTGAAGATGAGGATACCGAGTTCTTTACTGTCTCAAATTTGTGAAACACATCATAATTCAAAAGTCCATATAGCTTAAAGTGTCAAACCAGTGTGCATCTTGCAAAGCAGTTGCAACTGCCATTTTAAGTGTGCTTTAATATTACCAACTATATTAAATCCTTGAAATATATTATAGTGCTGATCGCGTTTGGCTTTTGTTCTCACCCAAATAGAAGTGTGGCTTAGAATTCTTTGGCCAGCTGTGTACTGGGGAAGGGTGAGCTATTTTTAATGTATCAGAATACTTCAGTTTGTTCAGATTTAGCAAGGTGGAAGGCCTAAGGTAGGGATTAGGGTCCCAAGCAAAATGAAGTTGTCCAACGGCTTGTTCTTCTCCAGAAGACCCCGCGGTACGTGGCCGTCTAACAGAATGCCTGGAAACTATCCTTAACAAAGCGCAGGAGCCACCCAAGTCCAAGAAAGTACAACACTCAAATGCAAAGAACGCTGTGCTGTTTGAGGCAATAAGCTTGATTATACATCACGACAGGTGAGCTGTGAGAACACTTCTGTTATGAGAGAATTTTTTTAAGTGAAAAGACACAGCTTTGTCTTGAACACTAAATGGAATGTTACTGGGGGGAAAGGGGAGAACAGCAGAATACGATGTTGCTTGCTGGACTGGAACACAACCACAGCAATGGAATTGAATAGTATTAATGAACTATGTTGCTGTCAGCATTTTTTTTTAATTGCTTTGTTTCATGCTGCCTTCCCTCCCCTCCCCACCCTGCCCCTGGGTGTTTTGTTTTAACCCCACCACTCTAATCCAACAGATGTTATTTGCTCACAGTATCTGAATTTTCACTTCACCGGTGGGGCGTTCTAGCAGACACTTTAAGGTGTCTTAAGAAATTTCCACTGTGGGAATAGTATTCTGTATTCGATGTTCTCAAACCTGTTGCTTTTAACCCTTTCACTTTCTCTCCTGTTCTGTGCAGTGAGCCAAATCTACTAGTCCGTGCCTGTAACCAGCTAGGTCAGTTCTTGCAGCACCGAGAAACTAATTTGCGTTACCTAGCACTGGAAAGCATGTGCACGCTTGCCAGCTCTGAATTCTCACATGAGGCTGTGAAAACGCACATAGAAACAGTTATCAATGCATTGAAGGTAAATATTTAAGTGTGCATTCTGTTTTGAGTGTTGTCTTCTCCCCTGCCTCCGTGCCCTCTCCCCTGCTGTTCCAAGCCCCTCGTCCCCAGTTAAGCTAATAATACTTGAGGACCAAATGAGTTATTCTCAGAAGCCTGCTTTAGGATTTTTTTCTTAATCCTGCGGAATCATGCTGTGCTGGCCATGATGGAGGTCAGCTTCATTTTATTTCTGCAGCTTACTACTTGTAGCTGTGGTCTCTGTAATGTTTTAGTACCTCCTCAAGCTATAGACTGAAAATGAATAATTCCTTCAAAACATGGAATTTCAAAATGGAGAACGCTAGTAAGACTTTTTTTTACTGTTCTGCTGGTGTCGGACACTGTTCCATCACTGCAGTATCTTATGGGTACTAACTAGAGCAGAGAAACTTCCAGTGCAGAATCAGAAAGTCAAGAAACCAGAAAGACACATTTCCAGGCCATGTTTATGTGAAAAAGCAGAAGTCAAAAGAGGAAAACTGATTTGCATGTAAACTTACTTGCACACTTCAGTGTTCACATGTATTGTTTTCTTCCAAGGTCATGCTGTAGCATATTAATACATTTATCTAAAGTACATATCTGTTCTAGCTGGGCATCTGTTGATTGAAGGCAAGCCCAACACTAAACCTGCAGATAGCTAATTGCCCCTTAGCTTGGTAACGGGTTGCCAATTTCAGACAGTTATTAGTGGATTTGTGGCCAGTGGTGCCAGTTGCACAGTGGACCACAAACTCATTTACCCTAGTTAGGGTAATAGTAGAGTATTCTGTACGGAATCCTCCATCGTTTCAGCACTTGCATAGATTTGAATACGTATACTACAGAAACAAAACCTGATGATTTGAATTTTTGTAATACTCCCTAAAAGTAGGAAGGTGACCAGGAAGTCTCCAGTGACCCCTTTGTAGGTGACTGAAAGTGAGAGTAAAGAGAAACTGATAGCTCCTGAAAAGGTTTATCTAAGTTTTATCCTGCATCTGAAAGATTATGAAAATGCATTTGTTTTGAGTTTGACTATGGATTGTAGTAAGTTTAATCTCTTCAGTAAGTTGCATGTGCTTTCCAAATAAAGATGAAATAATTTCGAGCTTTTGCTATGTGTCCTTTTGCAGACTGAAAGAGATGTCAGTGTACGACAGAGAGCTGTAGATCTCCTGTACGCAATGTGTGACCGAAGCAATGCCCAACAGATTGTGGCTGAAATGCTGAATTACCTGGAGACTGCTGATTATTCCATTAGAGAAGAAATTGTGAGAGATTCGTGTTTCCTTAATTTTTTTTCATAGCTGGCTTTGGCACCATATGTATCATTAATTGGGGCACTGGGTAGTCTGTGATGGAAATTCTTTTTCATGGTGGTTTAAAAAAAACCCACAAAACCAACCAACCAAAAACCCTGATAAACCTCAACCTTAAGTTCGTAGTCTCGTAGTAAAGAATGTTTTTCATTTAGGTTAAACTAATGGGGAAGAGGGAGGAAAAAAAAGGGAGGAAAAAAAAAAAAACCCCAACATAACCTTGGAAACTAGAACTTTTAGAAACTAATCTTGGTCTCAAGGCATTGCATATAGAAGATGAAGTGAATTCTACCAGTGCTTGAGCAAATTTAATCTCTAGATCTGAGAGTTATGTCTTACTCTAGTCAACTGTTTAATTGCTTCAAAAATTAATGTGATAAATACTTATTTGTAGGTAGAACTTCATACTGTGCATGCTGTGAGAACATTATCTCAGTCTAAGGATTCCCAAAAACAATACCTTATAACCAGCTTAAAGAAGCATGATACATATCTCCTTCCTTCCAGCAGGAAAAAAAAAAAAAGTTGAAATACTGACTTGACTTAACGTTCCTAGAATGGTAGCCAAAACCTGTGCTTATGGCAATTATTTAGCTTAAGTCCTAAAATTTCGTGATCGGAGAAGTTAACATAGAATACAGTGTCAGTTGATTTACCTCTTGTACTGTCTTGTTGCTGTTGGCAATCTACCCTGACTTGGCAGATAAAATGTGAATTTCGTTCTGTTAATTTGCTACTCCTAAAGGAAGAGGTCAGTGTACATGCAACCAATAACAAGTTATGTGGAGGTCTCTTCCTATGCTGATTGTTTGCTTCAGAATATAGGAATCTTAATATGACCTGAAAAAGTGAGCTATATTTTGTGATTCTGGTCTGTCTCTGCTGGCTTGAGTTTCCACTTTTTTTTTAAATGTCTCCAGTTTCCTATTTGGCCCTGTCTCAGGGATGGTTTAGACGGTGTTTTTATAGCAAATTAAAAATGTTCTATAAATTGCTCTTGATCACTTAAGTATACAGTCAAAAAGTCACAGATGCGGCGTATTGTAATGCATTAGACAGGCTAATCGACAGGCTGAGAGAGTTGGGGCTGTTCAGCCTGGAGAAGAGAAGGCTCCGGGGTGATCTTATTGCAGCCTTCCAGTACCTAAAGGGGGCCTACAGGAAAGCTGGAGAGGGACTTTTTACAAGGGCATGTAGTGACCAGACAAGGGGCAATGGATCTAAACTGAAAGAGGGGAGATTTACATTAGATATAAGGAGGAAATTATTTCACTCAGAGGGTGGTGAGGCAGTGGAACAGGTTGCCCAGAGAAGTTGTGGATGTCCCATCCCTGCAGGTGTTCAAGGCCAGGTTGGATGAGGCTTTGGGCAACCTGATGTAGTGAAGGGTGTCTCCTACCATGGGTTATCACTGGGTGTATACGAAAGTGAATCTTGATATGCAGCTTCTAGCAGAAGCTAGTCAACCTGCTTTATTCTCTTATGTTGTTCAGGTTCTGAAAGTTGCAATTCTAGCTGAGAAGTATGCGGTGGATTATACCTGGTATGTGGATACAATCTTGAATCTGATTCGCATTGCTGGTGACTATGTCAGTGAAGAAGTGTGGTACCGAGTTATTCAGATTGTCATCAACAGGGATGATGTTCAAGGGTACGCAGCAAAGACAGTTTTTGAGGTGAGAACAACTGTTTTCAATTTGCTTTCAAAATGAGGTAGGAATTAAGTAAACTCCATGTGATCTAGCAGGTATGTGTGCTTCTCCATGTTAGGGAGAGCTAAATCCCTGAATATTTCAACAAAACACTGCTGAAGCTTTCTGTAAAACTAGCATCGTAGGCTTTCAGAGCCAGAGGCTGGATGATGTTGATGAGAAGTTTGTCTGGCTTAAGTAATGTAGAACACACCTGGTACTGTTCTGGTTTTGGTGAGGGAGGGCAGGGTGGGTTATGCTGGTTTTTCAGTTATTTTGGTGGGTGGCATCAAATGGATGACTTAGTAAGGAAATTACATTACTACATTTCAGTAATTTTCCAGGTAAAAATAGAAGCCTTTTACAAAAGGACAGCTTGCTGCTGCTTTTTTTCCCCTTTTTTGTTTTTTGAATGCAGGTATCCAAAACACTCAAAATAACTTCATCCTTCTGGAAAGATATACCCTTTTCTTTTGTTCAGGATATAAAACTGGAATTTGAACTGTTAAAGGAGAACGCTTTGAAACATCTAGCCTTATTGTTCTGACTTGGTTTAGATTCTTTATATTGGCTTTCCACTTGTTTTATTTCCTTTCTGGAATGTTTAAGTTGACTTTCAGAACTCCTCTGTGCCATGTGTTTCTTTATATTCAACAAAGATGGTGGTATTATCTTGGACAACTTCAGCACATTCTTGCAAGATTTAAATTAACATCCTTCTGACACCCTTAAAGATGTAAGGGGAAACCTGAGTAGCTGTATCTGTCCTCAGAAGTCCACAGTGCTGCTAGATGGGCCTAGGAGTGTTCTTAAGCAAGTAATATTTATGGTTAGATTCTTCTATAAAGTCATACCATCTATCATGCTTTTCTCATAAGTGCTTTGTAGCGCCTAGACATATGGACAGCTCTTACAGGAAGGTAGACTTGGAAACTGGAATGAAAGTGACAGAAAAGATCTTTTTTTGGGAACACTGCAGATCAATGACTATTAATGTGTTCTTACAGGCCCTTCAAGCTCCAGCGTGCCATGAGAATCTTGTAAAAGTAGGTGGCTACATCTTGGGAGAATTTGGAAATCTGATAGCAGGTGATCCAAGATCAAGGTAAAACACCTTCTGAAACATTGAATTGAAGTCGTAACACTGTAAAGAATCAAATGTCTATTTAACATTCCTACAGGCTGATTAACAAATGATTCAGCTCTTTATAGTAATGCATTAAGAATTACATCATGTCTACAAAAACTGAGCATATTTTTCTTCCCATCTTTTAAGTCCCCTCATCCAGTTCAACTTGCTACATTCCAAGTTTCATCTGTGTAGTGTCCCCACCCGAGCTCTGCTTCTGTCTACCTACATCAAGTTCGTGAACCTGTTTCCAGAAATCAAAACTACAATTCAAGATGTACTGCGCAGTGACAGTCAACTAAAGAATGCTGATGTTGAGCTGCAGCAGAGAGCTGTTGAGTATTTGAGGCTCAGCACTATTGCCAGTACTGATATATTGGTAAGTATAAAGATCTAATTATTTTTCTATAATGCAGAACTCTTTAGCTATGTCTTCTGTCAACAACTCCACTAAACCTTACCTGAGTGCTTGGAAATACTAATGCAGAATCAAGGGTCCACAATGTGGGTCCTGATTCTTTTAGTCTACCTAATTGAGCTGCAGTCATCTTTAATTCAGGACTAAAATCAAAGTTGTTATTGCTTTAGTGGGACAAATGACCATTAAAGCATGCTAATCTGGAGCTGGGAAGCCAGCGTAGTACAGGGTCCTGCAGTATTCAGGAGCCAAAAGGCTTGTGCTTTGTTTTGGGGACTTACTTGATGGTGGGCAGGAAACTTGTAGTTGTGCTGAATTTTGATTATTTTTTAATTATTATTTATTTATTTTGTCTCGAAGTTCAGTGTTTTAACCTGGTGCTCTCAGGTCTGACCAGTTAGTCTTGACAGCTAAAAAATGCTTAGGTCTGACTAGATCCTTCAGTAATCTTCTGTGGTTTCAGTCTAGGTCTGCTTGACTTAAGGACCATTAGGTCTGCTATGTTCTAATTTAGGTTGGATTTTTTTAATTTAATAGCACTGTACCAGTGAAGCGATATGCTCCTGTTCTCTTAAACAACTGCTTTGGGAGGACTTCAGAAAGTTTTAAATATCTTAGGCTTGTTTGGTTTTTTGAGAAGCAAGTCTATTCTGTCGCTGTACAGTAAATTGCGTAGTCATTTTCTGTGTAGAATTACTTTTGGTTTTGCCTCATGTCATCTATTTGGTTGTATCTCTTCAAAGACTCAGAAGCTGGTCTGACTTTTTCTGTAAGTTTAACCAATACACTTTTTTCTGTGATAAGGCTACAGTGCTGGAAGAAATGCCTCCCTTTCCAGAGAGGGAATCTTCTATTTTGGCTAAACTGAAGAAGAAGAAAGGCCCAGGCACAGTTACTGACCTGGAAGAGATAAAAAGGAGAGGAGCTCTGATATGAACGGAAGTGCTGAACCTGCCTCTGTCAATGCCAGTGCTGTTGTGAGTTTAAAAGCTATTATTTCACTAGTTTAGGCAGCATACAAGTGAGAAAAGAATGGCTTCCTTAAAGTTGCTTTTTAGGGGTTTAAAATTTCTCATCTCAAATTTAAGACTATGGATGTTTGCTTTAAAGTAGCAGGGGAACATACAGCTGCTTTTCCCCGACCGACATGCTGGGATGTGATTATTTTTTTTATTTTTTTTTTCCTTTGGAAATATTATGTAAATGTGGGCATACTGTCTGCAGCCTAAAAAAAAGATATCCAGTTTTACATTGTTACTTTGAAAAATATTACTGTAAATTTAGAAATGGGAATTTCCATGTTGGTAAAACTGCAGTGAAGGTGAGATTATAAAATTAACACAGTTAAAACGAGTAACTTGAATTTCTAAAGTATCAACTGTTCTTCTGGTCTGTCCAGCATGGCAGATATTTTGCATCCTGTTTTGAGTTGTTACTGGTTTTGCTAGAAGTGGACAATGCTTGACTTAACACCTATGGCTTTAAATCAATATGGCGTTGTTACCAGTTTATTTGACAGTACTATTTGAGGTCCTTTATGGTAGAGAAGACCCCAATCTTGGTGTGTTTTTTTTGTCTGAGCTGAAACTTCACATTTTATTGTCAATTAAAGCTGGTAGAATGAATCATTGCCATAATGTAATACTTGTTTCTGGTTTTAATGACTGGCATAACTTGTAATTACATGCGAGATGTAGTAGTAGATTACCTAAGAGGAGGAAATATTGTAGCACACTCCCTGCCCAGTTTGTTAAAGCATAATCCTTTAACTCTTAGTTGTTGCAGTATGCAAAGATTAGACGTTCCAAGTGCAGCATCTTTGAATGGATGAAAATACCTTTCCAGCAGAAAAGTTGCCAACTTTATTTGCATGCCAGATTGACTGAGGTGACTGGCAGTTAAAATTACGTTATGCTTTGAGCTTCACTTTATGGGTTGCAGCCATGCAAGAAACTCCACTATGTTACCTTCATCAGTGGCTTTGGTGTGACACTGACTTAGATGCCAAGAATATGTTCCAAATTGGTGTTCAAATGGTTGTTTTCAGTAGTTCTTACCAACTGGATTCTGAAAATTTTTTTGCCAGGGAATTTTTCATTATACTGCATAAAACTCAGTCTTTGGAGTGTATGATAACTTTGAGTTGGCTTACATTTGGATTGAGTCTGAAATTTTGGTTTTGTATCTCGTGACTTTCATCTTCAGCATCTGGCATATTGTAGGCTACTAATATCTAATACATGAACACTTGATTTAACGGTCTGTGCTTTGTTCTTGCATGTGACTTGGGCACATATATGCAGCCTCCGTTGATTGATTCTGTGTCCTGGCTACTTGATTTGTTCTATTTGAGGGGAGGGGGGGTAAATTTTAAATGTCTTACCTCCTACGTTTTAGTGTTTGTAGCTTGAACTAGCTACAGGTTCTGCTTTTTTGCTGGTTAGGTTTTACATTGTTTCTAAGGTTTGCTAAGCTTCAAAAAATCAAGAGTAAACTGATAGTCAATTTTAAAGATGCTGTGATATTTTAATTTAGGTTTGTGTAAAGCCCCTGCTGTTCTTGCTGGATTCTTCATGAAAGAAGAGCAACAGATTTGAATTCTATTCTCTACAGTACTTACTTTCCCTTAAACTAAGGGGGAGAAGAGAGAGGGGGGAAAAACATTGTCATCTTTCTTCTGCAGAATCAAATTCTAGATATGTGAATTTTGTTTTTTTATTTAATGGTTAGATGTACATAACTCTCTTCAAAGGGAAAAAAAAAAAAAAATCTGTAAATGACCTTAAGTTGAAATGCAAGGTGATGACTGCATTCGTGAAGCCTGCTATGTCCACTCAAGGCTTGATTTGGGGTGGGGAGAGGCATGTTGCCATAGCTTACTTGTCTGTGAAAAAGAGGCAGCTTTATTTGAGTTTTGCTGTAGCGTAACCCCAAAGTGTCTTGTTTTCCCTAGTCTACTCCTTCCCCATCTGCGGATCTGCTGGGTCTGGGTGCCGCCCCTCTCACCAATTCAGCTCCCCCACCGTCCTCTAGTGGTAGCCTGCTGGTGGATGTATTTTCAGATTCAGCTTCGGCAGTTGCACCTCTTGCTCCTGGTTCTGATGACAACTTTGCGAGGTAATTAAGACGCCCTGAAAGGCACCTGAAGAAGAATTTGTCTTTTAAAATAGTATTAGAGGAAAAAAAGTACATACGATAACTTTCAGGTTTTTTTCCTGGGTGGTAGTAGTGCAAGAAGAGAGGTGTTCCTGAACTCTATGCTGGATGTGCCATCTTTGAATATCTCTGCTCATGGGAAAACTGAGTCTGTAGTAATCAACCCAAGGATATTAGCCACCTAGTATTGCCTAGTTTTCATGCTGGTTTTGCTTCTCCATTAAACCTGATCTGCTTGTGCATCTCGATACATCTTGAATTTGGGGGTTATCTGGCCTGATATGAGTATGTTTATTCTTATCTTATTTCCATAAAGTATTTTTGTGTCTCTCCACTTATGACAAGCTTATGATACTGAAACAGTGAGGTGGATTATGTCCAAAGATACTGGTTCTCAGAATTTCAAGATGCACTTAAATTGTTCTGCTGCTGTCTGACAAATAGGTGTGAAAAGGGAAAAAAAAAATGAGCTTTTCTGTTTAAGAGAATTTGATACAATTATCTTCTTAACTACGTTAGCTAAGTGTAGCATAGGTGCAGGGAGTTATTAATCTCTTGGCTATTAAAAGCCACTGTGGCTACACTCATGTTATTTGTTGAAAATTCTGAAAATCAATAGTATAAAATCACAGAATGTCTTTAAAAAAATCTGTTGTCGTATTGGCCAAAGAATGTGTTACTCTTGTCAAGGACCAAATTTTGAATGATGACAGTGACAAATTTGCAATGTATCTTTATATAAAAGACATAATTAGTGAAACTAATCTGCCTAGATCATTGAGACTTTCATCAAAATTTTACACTGGGCCATGCATTGTTGCAGGTTTGCAGTGATTAAGACTTAATCCTGTGTTTTTCTTGGAAGGCAATCAGCAGGTGTTTGATTATGCTACACAATACCAAGACTTTAAGAAACTATACAAGCTTGTTACAGCTTTCTTTTTTTTTTAAAAAAAAGGGGGGTGCGGGAAAAAAGGAAACTTATACTGGTAGCTTCATAAACAAAAGTTACCTGAAAAATGTTCTCTCTCTGCAGAATAAAGTATAGCATTGCCCAACCCCTTGCTCTGTCTGTAGATGGTGAAACACTTCTCTAATGCTACTGAGAAGCTGCCTTTTACAGCTTCCTGCCTCTTTTTAGCGCTGTTGTCACTTTTGTTTCTAATCTGTTACTTGGGTAAGTCGTTCTCTGTGTGCCCAGTATGCTCTTGCCTACACTTAATACTTGTGTGTTTTTAAGAACTGATTGTGCAGCTGTAGCTAGAAGTACTGGTAAGGTTGATGAGTAAGTACTGGTGAGAAGTACTGATAAGGTCCGCTTCAAAGTGCACGTTTACAGTAATTAATATACATCTACAGTTACGGTTTTGAACTAAAACTGTTTTGCTGTCACAATTAAACACCTAAAAGGCCTTGGTTCTTTAAGAGATATAAACTTAAGCTACTGAACACCTTCAACTGTCTCCTGTCTTCGGGAAGAATTGCTGGTTCCTAACAATCAGGGAGGGGTGGGGTGGGGGAGAGAAGCGGGGAAAGCATTGCCTAATCCCTAAAACCTTTCTAGGCGTACTGAGCTAGGGCAGCTAATAAATATTTCATGCATTAAACTCAGCAGTGCCGTTTTTGAGGAAGGAGATAAAAGAAAAAACTAAGCACTAAGCTGTCTTTACTAACTCCTGCTGTCTCTGTCGCTACTGCCTTTCTTCCTTTGTGCTGCCTGAACTAGCCCTGACCTGGCTTCATCTGAGGTAGTTTCTGAGGAACCAGCTGATACTGTGCATGATGCTGATGAGCTTTTTCACAAGTAAGCAATACTAAAACCTTGCAAGGCTGGGCAACTTCCACAATATAGTTATAAAGCAAAACTATATTATGCATTAACTTAATACCAGCAAAACTCGAGAAACATGTGCTGTCAGACTTGTGACTAGAACGCCTCTGCAGAGGCTGTGGATTTTGTGACAATCTCATGAATTCACAGGTTAGAGTTGCCTTTACGAGTCAGTGCTATCGCACTCTAAATGAGCGCTCTCAAATGAGGCAATGCCGGTTCTATGTTAAGTTTTGCAGTTATTCGCAAATAAAGGAAAAACGTAAGAGTAAATTGTCAAAAGTACTGATATTTGGGAGTATGTTTTAAGTGCCTTGTATGCAAAAGGCTGATGCTTGCTGACCACCTCTTCTACTTCTAAGTGAAGGGTGACAAAAGGACTGAAATCACTGCAGAATGGGCTTCCTCTCTCAAAATGGAAAAAAAAACCCTACACCTCTCAGTTGGCTTATGTGATACAGAACTGATAAAACAAGGGATTCTTTTTTCTTTCAGGTTTAAACAGTCAAAGCTTCAAACTTTTCAATTCTGCACCAACCTAATGAGTTTCAGAAGTTGTCAAGAATGTTAATAAGAAAAATCCTAGTTTGTTGCCTGGTCCTTTGTAGACTCTGTGTGTTTACGTATAGCATACTGTAGCTTCCTTCATAGTTTCTGAGACATCCTATCAAATAGAAAACTCAGTTCTTTTAGTGTCCTACAAGTGGTGGTTTTGGTTGTAAAACTGTCTTTTCTAACTCTGCAGTTTTCTGCAAAGGCCTCTCTCACAGACTGATGCACTCTAGGTTAACCACAATCTTCATCTTCTCTGTAAACCCTGAATTTTGTGGTTCTAAATATTGTTTGATATGGCTCAATTTAAAACACGTTTTTCCTCTCTTCCCCTAGGTTTGTGTGTAAAAATAATGGAGTCTTATTTGAAAACCAGTTGCTACAAATTGGATTGAAATCTGAATTTCGACAGAACCTGGGTAATAGCTTTCAGGCCAAGTGGTTTGCTTGTCTGCATCATCAACCTCAGTCCCAGCACGACATTGTGGATAGGACTTACTTTTCAGCTACTTAAGAGGGAAATGTGATTTCAGCCTAAACTATCTTAGGATCTTTGCTATTTGTCTGTCCCTGGCTTCTGTGTGCATTCCTGTTTCCTTAAACTTTTTGGTTGTTTCAGTAGCTGAGATGAAATGGGAGTTTTAAGTGGTCCTGTAAGCTCCAGCTCTTGCTGCCTAGTTGTGAGGCTGGTACAGCCAGGATTATAAAGGACCATTCTGCTCAGTTTTTATATCTTACAGTGCAGCTTATTGTGATAATATGGTACATGAGGCATTTCAGACATATCTATCATAATACATTAATGCACAAAATACTGAAAACATCTAGGAAGGAGCTGGGAACTGAACTCAGGCCAGCACTAGGATTGCTTGCTTCTCTTCTGCATCATTTTTGGTACAATAACAGCTTCTTTACATAAAAAGTGTTGTTCTCTTTGCTTTGTTTTAAACTGTGAATATCTCGGTAAGATAAACCATGTAAATTATGCTTTATTTTTAAAAGTTATTTTAAAGAAAAGTAGAAAGACAATATATTAGATACTCGAAGCACAAGTAGTTTGCTATGATTACATGTGACATACCTAAAAATTCTGATGTCTTATCTTTTTCTTTCTAGGGCGTATGTTCATATTCTATGGTAATAAGACATCAACACAGTTCTTGAATTTTACTCCAACAGTAATCTGCTCAGATGACTTACAGTCAAATATCCTTGAATGCAATAGCATGTGTCTGTTCTTATTTGGGGTTTGGGTTTGATGCTGCACAAAATCGTAATAAAGCTGCTGGATCAAGATAGGATGTACTTGAGCATGAAGAAATGAGAAACTTGCTGATAAGTTCTTATAGAAAGAACAAGTCTTGAGCAGCGATGGAAGGTTCTCTCCTTAAAGCTCTGTTTACAAACATAAATTTTACTGTGAAATAAGGAGAAATTAGGCTGAATAAATATGTAGTGTTAACTCTGTAGATTTCTCCATTGTCACGAAGTAGCAGAGGTATAGATGCAGTGTCCCTTAAGTCCTGCATTAGCAGATTACCTCAGACTTGAGAATGAGGTAGAAGAATATATGTAAACAAAGATTATGATACTTGAAAATAAGCTTTTAATTTACAGTTTGTCACTAACACTTGATATTGTGAATTTAGGATTTCTGGGAGACTGTAATCAAGCGTGTTTGACTGAAAACATCACTGTAATGCTCATATCAAAATGAGATAGTACAGTGGTTTTTGTTGTGAAGTGTGCCTCCCTTTTGGAGGGCATCTTTCTTCAAAAATATCCAAATAACTAAGAATTGTGGGGGTTATTGCTTCTAGGTGTGTTGGGGGGGGGGGGGGGGGGGGGGGGGGGGGGGGGGGGGGAGAGGGGTGTGGAACAAACAAGAAACCAAAAACAAACCAACCTGTTTGCTGTACAGGAATTCAGCTTTGAATATTCAGTAGCATGTAGAAGAATGAGTGGACGTGATGCTAATTCCTTGTGTAGCTTATTGGAGGATTTGCTTTATCCTAAGTTAGCAATTAATTTATCAGGTTTCCTTAATGACTTCTTATGCCTGAATCTTCAGACAAAACCTGTTGACCCCACAGTGGATGGAGGTGCCCAGGTTCAACAGGTTGTGAACATTGAATGTGTGTCAGACTTTATGGAAGCTCCAATCCTGAACATTCAATTCAGGTAAAACACAGGATGTGAATGCTAGTAAATTAACTAGATGGAAGATGTTTAATTTGTCCTGGTCCTCTGACTGAAGTGTAGAATATGGACACATAAAACTGTCTTGGGTAGACAACTTACTTGAAAAATTGATCTAATAAAGCTTTTAAGCTACTGGGGGAGGTAGGGAATCCCCTTGCAACAAGCTGCTTGAAAAAAAACAACACAAAACTAATCAAGAAGTAGCTACTAATAAAACATCTCCATGACGTCTCTTTCTGCTATCCGTATAAAACAGCAGTCTTCCTGCTTGCTTAAGAAATCTTGACAGGAATATACGGAGTAACTTTTCTCTCTGGAAACCAAGAATGTTTCTGCAAACAACTGGGATTGGAAATGCATGCAGCGAAAAATAGAATCTCATTATGTCCATTCAGCATTGGCCTTTCGGAAATCCTGATTTCTGGGCTATATTCTGTTGCTCTAGTCTAAATGGATTCTCACTGATAACGTTTTCACAGGGATGTGTTTTCACTCCTTAGTAGGTGCTATCTAGAAGGATAACAACCTATGTTGAAATGGAGAGATCCTTATTAGAAGTTCTGCTAATTCACTTTCATGTGCCCGTCTAACAGAGCAAATATTTATTTAACAGTGGATTAAAACTCTATCTTAGAAATAACATTATCTGCATGAGATGGATTTTAATCGTGAACAGTTGCACCTTAGTGTTCACCCTCAATTGCTTGGTTGACTTAGGCTGAGGGACTGCTGACACTGTGCTGCATACACCATGTTCTTTCTATTCCATGTGCAGATATGGTGGAACATTTCAAAATCTTTCTGTAAAATTACCCATCACACTGAATAAATTTTTCCAGCCGACAGAGATGTCTTCTCAAGACTTTTTTCAGCGCTGGAAGCAACTGAGCAAGTAAGACTTTGTCTAGACTCGGGCTTGGGGCTCTTGTGGTGAAACAAAGGGAAAAAAATGGTGGATTGTGAATGGAGCTGGTGCAGTGCTCCATCCCGTACTTAATCCTGTGAGTTATAAACTCTGCTGTTATAAGTAGTTGCTATTGAGTGATGCTGTACATACTACATGTGTTGTACTGTGAATTCATCTTGCTTTGTCTTGCAGTCCGAAACAAGAAGTACAGAATATCTTTAAAGCAAAACACCCGATGGATGCAGAGATCACAAAAGCAAAGGTGGGTGGTAGTGTGGTATTTTTCATAGTGCAAGGGCAGTGGTATGAGCAAACTTTGTTCATCCTGGTTTACAGGGCAGTTGGATCATCCTGTTGGTGTAACTCAGTGCTGTGTAACCGGACTCTCGGCAGTGCTGGGGTGACTGGACTGATTTCTCAGGGTGACTTGAATTAGATAGTCTTCAATAGCAGCTGGAAACTCGAAGCTCTTTAAGAAAACAACAGTTCAGTGCTTAGAACTGAACTGGAAGATACTTCAAGTCGTAATTTATACTAGAGATAGTCGTTAGAAAAGAAAACAAATGACTTTTTGTAGAACTGGCTGCCTAAGGCAAAACGGAAGTTACTACTTTAAGACAGGAATGGCTTTATCCAAAACAGGAGGGACTTAAATTGAGTGTGACTTATTTCTCAATTGTTTTTGAGAACTTTTTTCCAGCTCATTATCAGTGTCACTCTGTCATTTCAAAGTTGTTGTAATAAAATTGGTATTGGATAATTCTTAATGTCTTGAACTACTTCAAATAAAATTAATCTCTTGATTTTCTTTTTTTTTGCTAGTTGGTGGTGGCTGTGCTTGGTCGGATTTGGTATTGGTGTCCTGCTGTCCCCACATCTAAATTTTCTGAGTTTCTTTCATAGATAATTGGCTTTGGATCAGCCCTACTTGAGGAGGTAGATCCCAATCCTGCTAACTTTGTTGGTGCTGGTATCATACATACAAAAACTACTCAGATTGGATGCTTGCTGCGCCTTGAACCCAACCTCCAGGCACAGGTATCTGTTTAAGTATCTACAGCTTAAATATGAGTTCTTGTTTGCACTGAATATGTGTGTATATCTGAAAATCCTACGGTAGTGGTTTAAAATCACTATTTTATTAGCGACAGCTAATTGTGACTGCAGACTCCCAACAAGAAATGAAATTGTAGCAACTGGTCCTGGCCCAGTTTGGAAAGCTGCTTCTTCATAGCAATTCTCTTTCCTGTTGGAAGAGATCATTGTATTATTCCAGACTGTTGGTGGAGTCTCATGTTCTCTTGAAAGGGTGGAAACATTTAATGTTTCTGTTTGTGCACCTTGAACAGGATTAAGTATAATTCCCTTTGCCATTTTAAATTAATAAATGAATGATTGGCTAAAAGAGAAAACATAAGCAAACGAACACAATGTTAAGAATATTTTTCCTCCAGCACTTTGGTAGAGAATTTATCAAAGTTAACTGAAGACTAAAAATAAGTTTTGGGTGGTAAGTCCCCTGTTTTGTGAAGAAGCTGGTGATAGAGAGTCTTTAGTCTTTTCCACAACACTTACTTGTAAAGAAAAATTTTGGATAACACCTTGCTGTTAAGCCTAAAAAATATTGGAACAATGGTAACTCTCAACAAGGGTTTGAAGATGTACTCCAGCCTATTGTTTGAAAAAGCTGTACTGCTCAGTGGCTGTCTGTCTCTGAATGTTTTATCTTGAGGATTTTTTCCTACCAAATCTAACAAAATGAATAAGAAGGTAACTAGTAGCTTTCACAAATTGACTGTGCATTGTTTAATACCAAACTGTGTTTAAAAATAAATAATATTTTGTGTTCTTTTTCAGATGTATAGGCTCACACTACGAACAAGTAAAGAAGCTGTATCTCAGAGATTATGTGAATTGCTGTCAGAACAGTTCTAATATTAACCATGTCATTTTTGGTTTTTTTTCCATTTATATCACTGTCATCATACTGCAAATAAATGTCTTGTACATCACTGTCTGAGTACTGCAATGTTAACCAATACCAGCTCCCTGCCTTAACAGGACTTGACCCTCGTTTGAAATTAAGACTATAAAATGTACAGTACAGGGAAGTGACTTTTGACATTAAAAATGGCTTTTAGTGTATTACACAGTGGGTGCGAGGGCCGTCTCGTGCTCCTTTGAGGTCAGGCTTCTGAACTTGTTAAAGGGGAAGTGGATTTACATGTGGTAACCATGGTTTTCAACTGGAAATGGCTAGTGGCATTCTGCCCTAGTGCCTTTAGCAGGTACTCCCTCTGCTCTGAGCTGAAGGAATCCAGTGTGATGCTGCTCAGCAAGGTTAATCGAGATGTTAATGTAGAGTCAGAATTTTGTCAAGTTGAACATTGCCACAAGTCTTGTGCTGGATGGAAGGGCGGATTCCAAGATGGTTTTTGAACCTGGTTCAAGGAACATTTTGAATGTCTCCGGTCTTTGTATTTGACAAATGCCACAGAACCAGAGTCTTAAAGCATTAATCTTGTAATCCTTTACATCTTAAATGTTTTCTATCTTTGGAAAGTGGATTGAACACAAAAGCTATTCTAATCCTTCTGCTTATCTCAAATAATGAGGAGAGTTTCTCTGGTAGGTGGTGAATGCATACATTGTTAGTCAAACCGAAGTTCAATATTGTGGGTTTTTTCTGTTTCTCATCAGACTTAGCAAGTACTAGTCCCAATGATGTTTTATAGTTAACTGCAGAGTCTGGTGTTATATAAAAGGAGAAGAGAGAAGTGGGCCCTTGAAGGGCTAAGGCATGCACACTTTTAGATGAAAATACAATTTTAAATAAATATTTTTTCCAGAGCGTACAGTAATATTAAAACTCAAAGTTGAATAACTGGTATCAGAACAGTTTCCCATCTGTCAGTGGTAGTAAAAATATTCACATGGTGTAGAAGACTTGTATTGAGACTGAGAGTAGAAGGCCCCAGAACATTCAGCTTTTATATGGTTTTTTGCAACTGAAGCCTTTGTAACTTGTTCCACATCAGCAAACTCTTTGCAGCCTCTCTGCAAAAGTAAGTGACACAATTTTGGCTCCAACTCTTCAAGCCTTGAGAGGTAACAAAAGCTGCTAAACCAAAGCAGGTGAGGTAGTGCAGTTAGGAATTGTTGTCAGCAAGTACCACAGATCATGATGAACAAGGTCGGCTGCTGCTGACAGGAGAAGTGAACCTCAGATCAAGATTCCCTCAAGGTTGTTTAAAGGAAGCTGGTACAGGTTTTCCAACACATACAGCCAAGTATGCCCATGAAACAAAGGCTTTGAGTGATAGTGGTGACGTTGGAAATACATTTAAATGAGGCTCCTGTCATGCTGCCCAGTGCACAACAGGGGACAGGATCTACATGATGGAGTGTGCCTTGCTTTTTTCCTTCAGTGCTCTTGAGTTAGATGATGGAACCAGGTGATAAAAACTTGTTTGGTTGAAGGCTAGTGATTGTACTTGAGTGCAAGTGAAAAATGAGGAGCAAAGGTTTGGCTGTGGTGCATGGATTTTGGGAGATACTTGTTTCTTTTTCCAGAAATGGCTGGTAACTATGGATGTTATGATTGAAAAACTTAGCTATAGACCTGGTCTTTATTCTGTAAAAGTTCTCTTGAAGAGTTGGCCCTTTATGTCCTTTCAAGTAGCTAAACAAGACTCTTGGATCACAGCTATTGTCTTTGAAAGCTCCATGAGCAGTTCCTGCAGTCAGGCTGGGCAGTTGGGCAAAACACTAATGGCTACCTTATGTTTTGTCCTTCGGAGGTCATATGTGTCCTATTAGTCCTGTTGCAGCAGCCAACAGCATGGTTAAGATGTTGAAAATCTGATGTCTTGAACTAAAGGAGTCTTAGCAAAGACAGGGGAGGAGCTTCGTTTCATTTTTTTCCAAATCACGTTGTACATCAGTCCCCTCTGAAAATGTTTCTTTGTGCCTCGTAAAGGACACCTTGAGACGCACTGCACTACTTCCGTTCACTCGCTTTGACTCAAGCTGTGCTAAAACGTTGTGTTAAAATGTGGGAAGGAGGGGGGGTAAGGGGAAGTGTCTTTACAGTGGTGACCGTGTTACGCTTCTGACTGTTCACACTTCGTATTAAATGTCAGCTCAATGAAACCATGAGCAGAAAAGTGAACAAATTAGGGACAAATACTTGATTTATTTTTTTTGTGAATGATGGTTAACTTACCAAAGTGATGTATCCTGTCAAGCAGACAAAGTGATTTCTGCAGTAAACAGTGTTATTGTTTTTAAGTACAGTATTTCCAGGCATTGACATGTGAAAATAACTGAATAGCAAAACAGTAGCGTAGTTCATTCTTGACCTACACTCCAGTATGTAACATGTATGGTGATGTCTTATTTGTATAAAACAAGTTCTGTCAAATTAAGTGGAGAATTTCATATAGAAGACTTATATTAGACTATATCATCAGAAATGTATCAAGATGAAATAAATGATTAGAACAGTAATCAAACTGTCCTTTTTTGTCTGGGGGCACGGACTGGAAGTGTGAATACACCTGCACAAAATGGTTGTTACGGAACAACAGTTGATGTGTAAGGATAAATTCTCTCCTGCAGACTGCTGGTGGGTTGCATTCAGCTGTCTCACCTGGCCTGCGGATCTCTGTTCCTCCACTGAGTCTGTTCCTGGTCTTTTTGTTGGTGTGTTTGGTCACGTGTTGCAAGGACTTTGCTGTAAGAACACTCGATGTAAGATCTTTCTTCCTGTGATGTTTAACAACATTGAGTATACTAGTACATGCTGCAGTACTCTGGTGAGACAGTGGGGTATGGTTGAGGCGGGAAGCACACACCTGTATTGCACACAGGCAGGACCTGGAAAAAGTTGATGTAAAGGAAGAGTATCTGAACTGCTAAATAACCTCACTCACACTTTAAATGTATGCTTCAGATTCTTAATACTTCTCTAATGCTTGCTTAAAAGTAAAAAAATACCTGGGCACCATGAGCTTTTGTGCATTTTTTTCTTAAATGGTTGCAAGCAGAGTAGTAAAGAGTACTTTACTAGCAGCAAGTAGAAATTGCTTGAGTGAACTACCCGTGTCCCGTTAGACACACACTATCTGTGATTCCTTGCAGAGTATGTCCTGTGAATTTCTACCACTACTATCCACTGTCTGGGTTAATTGTTTCTAGAAACGTCTCCACCGCGTTAAGGGTGTGTGTAGAAACCTCACAATTAGTTTTTGGTTCATGTAGCAGCTTGCTTTCTGACAGTGGCTGTGTGTGGATGACAAGCACAAGTGCTGCGTCTGCTTTCGAGGAAAGGGAACAGGTCACCTCAGTTGTCTCCTCCCAGTGAAGTAATGGGCTGTCCCACAAGTCCTAGTTCAACTGTAGTGATCCTAATAGACTATTTTTAGTTAAAATAACTGGTAAAATAATGAGAAACAAGTTAGCAAATTCATTCCTTCTGCTTTATTTGAAAGTCAAATTTCTGCTATTGCCAGTACACAGGCCAGTTTTTAGCTTTTGGTTAAATCACCCTGAGCAAGGCCAGACAGTCTCCCACATGGTCTTTCTTCCCAACCCCCACCCTGCCCATTCCTTGTTTGTTCCTCTGCTGCACCCTCCCTCTCCTCTTCCTCCTGATTAGGAATAATTTCCCAGTTCACTTCATGGACATCCAGTAAGTGCTCAGGAAGCCTCACTGCAAGGCTGTGGTGTATAATCAATGTGAGAGAAACTCACAGCAATGGGCGTCACTGTGAAATATTAATTGTGATCAGTGTTAATTAAAAAAAACTGGTAGTTGAGGCTGTCGGAGGTCTGGCTGGTGTATGCAAACTGTCAAAGCTGCAAACACAGCCAACTAAATACAATAATTTCTGTAACGAGCCATTTTCCAGGGCTGTCTGGGTCTTGGCATGGCAGTTGAATTCCTTCTTAAGAACATGAAGTGGCCTACAGCAGCCGCATGCAAGTGCTCGACTGTCATCTTCTCGATGTTCACCCTGTTGAGAAGGGAGGATTGGTTAGGATTTGTATACAGCATTTTGAGGCTCACAGCTTTTCAAGTCTTTGAGGATTTGTTTTGTGGTGGTGTTTGGGTTTTTTTTTTTCTTATGGTGTAACATTTAGAGGAAAGAGCACAACTCTGATTTTAATGGTTCTTTCAACCATAGAACTACAGACAGTGCAGCAATTGACTCTGGTTTAAGTTCTCATGATGAAGACTGCAGGAGTTGAGGTGTACTGAGCTTCTGCCTTTAAGACTGAATTTTCAAAAGGCTTGTAGCTATTAGGCCTCAGACCTCCCTGGAAAACTGATAGGATTTGATTTCCCCATTCTGCTTTTGCACTTCTGAAAATCAAAAGTAACTATAAATTTTTTTAAAGCTGTGCACTGGACTAATGGTTTGCGAAAGGTCTCTGGTATGATCTTTTAACACAAAGAAGCTAAATTGTGCGTATTCCTTCAGCACAGTCCATGGAGGAGGAAAAATCCCTTCCTTCCTCTGAACTGTTGGCACCAGAATCTGAGCTGATGACTGCATAGTGTCAGTTCTGGGCTGTGACTTGCATGTATCTTGCTGACCTAACAGGAATAAACCATAGGTTGGTGATGTAATAGCTTGAGTAGGCAGGTAAGATTTAAATTATCCTATGATAGTACTCTCCTGTTACAGTTTCTGACTGTTTTCAGACAGCTGCTGCTGGACTTGGTCCTTTTTCCTTTTTTTTCTCTTTTTTTTTTTTTTTTTCCTGTCAGTAAGAATTTGTAGAAATGTAGGCTAGAATTCAACTATGGGAATAAGTTAGGGGAAAAAATATTTTGTAAAAATCTGTAAATGGAGAAAGTCTGCTCGGTTTCAATTAAAACAAAACTGTTTCTTAGTGGTTGTGATGAACCTAAACACTCTCAAAATCTCTCTCCAGGCTTAACAGCCCTTTCGAAAAATCTTAAGATACCAAGTCAGTCACTCAGGTTTTGAAACGCCGAGGGGCACCTGAGCACCCTTTGAAAGGGAAAGCTTTTAGCTTCAGGATTAATTTAAACTCGTTCTTGTGCAAGCAAAACGCTTCATTGCTTTCCTGTTCTCGAACGTTGTATTTGCTGGGTTGTTGGCAATATAACAATTAAATTTATTTGGGTTTTCCCCAAATAACAACTCATAAGTGCTGCAGTGCATTTAGTTTCACTGAAGCCTTGATTCCCTGTCTGAGTAGTGTCCTACTGAGCAAGCAGAACTGCACGGGCTGAGACAGCGCACTTGAAATGATAAAATATCCCTGAATTCCACTATTAGGCGAACACTGAGACAACTGAAGTGACATATATTTAGGTGAGATAAAATTCTTATTTTGCTGTCTTGGCTGTTTGAAAATAGGTATTTGTAGTTTCACTGACCTTTTCCATCTTTAAAAAACAAACAAAAACCCTAAACAACAACAAAGCCACCCAAAAAGCCTGCGGCACTGATGTCTGTTGGTTGTTTTTTTAAGACACAGCTGCATGTGAAACAAATGTAAGGAAGTGAGACAATATTCCATGTTTAAACTGTAAGTCCCTACGTACTAAATGACTTACTAGGGGTGTTTCTAGTTAGTGGACTTACGCTGCAATATTAAGTTGCTGGGTAGATGCTGACCACGTTTTTCTCCCTGAATTACGAAGGAATGCTAGTTAACAAATATCATTACTTACAGATAGCCAAATAAGGGAAAGAAACAACTTCAGTACTGTATGAGCTCGCAACTGTCCTTACTTCGTTGAAGATGGACACGATCCTTCACATCTGCTCAAAGTGACGTTCGTAGAACAGCCTTTGTAAGTTCTTTTGTTCGTATTGTGTTCTCTACAAGGCTCTGTCAAATGTTAAAAAGAAAAAATTATAGCAGAAATTTATCTCAGTCTTCTTGAGTGACCTGTGCTGGATGCCAAAAGCCTACATACTTGATTTCATGGAAAGCCATTCCTATTGCATGAGACAATTAAATCACAGGTAACACAGAAAGGGCAGGTTTTAAACTAGGCACTGACGATGCATGAGGTAGTTACACTGGAGGACACCTAAGAAAATGCAAGTTGCTGGAAATTAGCAAAAAAATTCCTGTTAAGGATATAGCACAAATTCTGTCCAGCAGGAAAAACTCTAATCCACTGATGAGAACACAAAGATGCAAATAAAATATCCAGCTGCCTAATTCTGATGGCATTATTTCTGGTTCACAGACTTTGTAACAGATTTTACTTATTTGGAAAATATTTCACTTACTTGAAGGATTTATTTTTCAGAGGCAGCCAGAAGTTCACAACTGAAATGCCTGCCTCCAGGCTGTCTTTTCTTACTGGATAGAATGCGTCATGCTACATAGCAGGTCACGATTGTATGTACAGATCCTGCATTTCTCCTGGCTTGGAGCAAGACACTAAGCACTTTATGGAGCAAAGAGCTGGCTGAAAACACCGGTTTTCTGACGAGTTCAAAGATGTGTAAAGATGATATTAAGGAGAACAAAGGTGTTGGAAACAATGAAGACAACTTATGCACCTCTTGCACTGCTCCTGTGCAATGGTCTTCGGAGCACGTTCAGGTTCCCTGCTTGAAGAAAGGTTATGGAATGAAACCTGAACTTTGTTGTGGGGAAGGCTCAGTTAGTGCTATAGTAGGAGTTTGGGAATTTGTCGTTGAAAAATAAGGCAACTACTCACTGGACACTGGACTAAGGTATCTCTAAGGGAAGAACTAGGAACTAGGACAGTGTTTTTAACTTTTCCTCTGGACTGAAAGACGTTGTTAATAATCTGCGAGACTGAAAAGCACCAGAATTGCTCAGGTTAGGACTGAAAAACATGCAGAGAAAAGAGAGAAGAACTTGTTCGCAACCTTCTGAACTCGTGAAATAAATACTGGGAGGCACTGCCTGCGAACTGCAGGGAACAAACAGTGTGGAAGATACTGTTCTGAAGCACTTCTCTTAGAAAAAGAATGTGGAAAAAAAAAATAAAGCAGGCAGCAAAAACACGATTATATGGGGGGGAAATCCTGCTTATGAGAGTTCCTACTTGGATTCCCGTTCTGAGAGGTGAAGATTGTGAGGATGCAGGGAAAGCAAGGTCACAGGGAGTGAGTGGGACAATAGAAAGGATCCATCTCCTTGGGGCGAGCTGTCATTTCCTGGTGCTCACACAATCAGTCAATTTGAGTCTTCTTTTTGGAAAAAAAAAACAACCAAACCTGGAACCAGCCTCTTCGGTACCGTGTTACTTGTGTAACAGTGGGAGGCAGGACAGACCGTGTATTCAGTCACTTGCTCTGCAAGCAGGTGCTTCTGCCATGCCCTGCGGCTGAGCTGACTCACCTGTACGAGCTGCACCCTGCTGACAAGGTTAACAGGGATGGAAGGTTCTGCTACAGGTGACTACACCCACCGTTATGTACTGATTCTCACATCATCGTTCAGAGTAGTAGTTAACCACAAATCATAGAATGGTTCGGGTTGGAAGAGGCCTCAAAGATCATCTAGTTCCAACCCCCCTGACGTGGGCAGGGACACCCTCCACTACACCAGGTTGCTCAAAGCCTCATCCAACCTGGCCTGGAACACCTCCAGGGATGGGGCACCTACAACTTCTCTGGGCAACCTGTTCCAGTGCCTCATCACCCTCGTAAAAATTTCTTCCTTATATCCAATCTAAATCTCTCCTCTTCCAGTTTAAAGCCATTGCCCCTTGTCCTATCGCTACATGCCCTTGTAAATACAGTTTCCTTAGTTGACTATGGAAACTGTCCCACATGACATCCTTGTCTCTGAAATGGAGAGACACGGATTTGACAGATGGACCACTCGGGATAAGAACTGGCTGGATGGTCGCACTCAAAGAGTTGTGGTCAATGTCTACATGGAGACCAGTGTCAAGCAGTGTTCCTCAGGGATCTGTTCTGGGTCCAGTGCTGTTCAGCATCTTTGTCAGCGACATGGATGATGGCATTGATTGCACCCTCAGTAAGTTTGATGATGACACCAAGTTGTGGTGCCGTGGACTCACTTGAAGGAAGAGATGCCATCCAGAGGGACCTTGATAGGCTTGAGAATGGGCCAGTGCAAATTGCATAAGCTTCAACAAGTCAAAATGCAAGGTCCTTCACCTGGGTCAGGCCAATCCTAGGCACAAATACAAACTGGGCACAGTGGATTGAGAGCAGCCCTGAAGAGAAGGATTTGGGGTGTTTATAGACAAGAAGCTCAATATGAGCCGGCAGTGCGCTCATGCGGCCCAGAAGGCCAACTGCATCCTGGGATGTATCAAGGGAAGCGTGGTCAGCAGGTCAAGAGAGGTGATTCTCCCCCTTTACTCTGCTCTTGTGAGACCCCACCTCGAATACTGCATCCAGTTCTGGTGTCCCCATCATAAGAGAAACATAGATCTGTTGGAGCGTGTTCAGAGGAGGGCCACAAAGATGATCCAGGGGCTGGAGCACCTCTGCTATGAGGACAGGTTGCGGGAGCTGGGATTGTTCAGCCTTGAAAAGAGAAGACTTCGTGGGACCTAATGGCTGCCTTCCAATACCTGAAGGGAACCTACAGGAAGGCTGGGGAGGGACTTTTTACAAGAGTATCCACTGATAGGACAAGGGAAATGGTTTAAGTTGAAGGAGAACAGATTTAGATTAGATCTTAGGAAGAAATTCTTCAGTATGAGGGCGAGACTTTGGAATAGATTGCCCAGAGAAGTTGTGGATGCCCCCTCCCTGGAGGTGTTCCAGGCCAGGTTGGATGGAGCCTTGAGTAGCCTGATCTAGTTGAGAGGCGTCCCTGCCCATGACAGGGAGGTTGGATTAGATGATCTCTAAGGTCCCTTCCAGCCTATGCCATTCTATGATTCTATGACTATTCAGGACCCTTTGTGTAAATCAGCCTTCTGGAGCCAGACTCAGCAGGTGATGTCTTGGATGACTTGAACACGGTGTTCCACTTTGTTCGTTTTTGTTGCTATTGGAGATAAGTTTCTAGTTCTGTTGATCTGATTGTAATGACAGAATGGAGGACTTTGTGTGAAAATTCAAAACAACTAAGGAAACAGCATATAGGCCTGTGGAAAATTTTGAACATGCACTTCAAAGATAAAAAGATGCAAATACTTAAAATCTCGTTATTAAGCAGGGAAGAAAGGGCAGGCCTATTAGGATGCCACATATCCCTCCTAAGTCTTGAAAAAAATAAGGCAAGTGAAGGCTGTAACCTGTTGGAGGTGAGGTTGCACTTTCTTTAGGAATTAAACACAGAAAAGGAGTACAAACAGTGGAAGTATATGACGGCAGAGAAGGCAACAGGAAGGAAGACAGTAGGATAGGGCTAGAGCGCACTTTCCAGATAGTTTCTTCTTTGTGTGTTGAATTTGCCCGAAAGAGAATGCAAAGAGCTGAAATTGAGATGATAACTCTTCTCTGTGTCTTTGAACAGTGGTTAAAAGAAATAAACATACAAAAAAGAACCACTCAGCAAATCTACCTTCCACCCACAGGTCGAACAGTGTATGTCATTCTGGTTTTTCTCAGAAGGGTTAATCCATATCCTAGGAAGCGCTGAATAAAATCTGTCTGCTTCACTGTCTCCAAACAGGACTAGAAACTAAGCCTCTGCTACCTGTACAGAATGCAGTTAAAAATGTATAGCTGCCTGTTGTGCATTCACAACAGCGTTCCTGACTCCGATACCATAGATCCAAGAGTAGGAGAGTTCCATTTAAAACCAGTAAAAAGGATGTTGCTTTGTGTGCCTCCCTTTACACAAAATTGTGCATAAATTGTGGAATATGGTATTCCTTCCGTCAAAATATACTGGTTTCAATTATGTACAGGAGCCAAAGAACATCGCTGTACCTTGAAAACTGGGAAAACGGTATTCAGAGATACCAAGAAGTGCTCAAGTGTGCAGAAAGAACATGACACAGCACAAAAGCTGGTGGGGCTCAGTAACGAGGCGTTAAACAAGACTTGAAGAGGAAGGAGACTTCATCAAGACAAGCTGAGAGCACCTGAAGAGCAGCAGAAAGGAATTCCAGACACTCCAGCCAGGAAGTCAGATTCATCAGGGGCCCAACTTAAATGCCTCTAGGCAAACACATGTAACGTGGGGAATGAACAACAGGAGTTAGATGCGTGCGCGTCTGAAGGGCTATGATCTTATTGGCATCATGGAGATGTGGTGGGATGAATCCTATGACTGGTGTGTCAGAATGGAAGGTTACAGGCTCTTTAAGGACAGAGAAGATGAGGAGGAGGTGTTGCCCTCTATGTCAAGGACCAGCAGGAGGGCATGGAGCTCTGCATGAGGATGGATGAGGAGCTGACTGAGAGTTTATGGGTCAGGATTAAAGGAGGGCAGGGACAGGTGATATTATAGTGGGGGTCTGCTACAGACCACCTGACCAGAAGACCATGTAGATGAGGCCTTCTAGAGACAGATAGGAGCAGCCTCACATTCACAAGCCCTGGTCCTCATGGAGGACTTCAGCCACCTCGATATCTGTTGGAGGAGTAACACAGCAGGGCATAACCAATCCAGGAGTTTTCTGGAATGCATTGGTAGTAACTTCCTTCTCCAAGTGATAGAGCAAGAAATGAGGATAGGTGGTAAGCTGAACCTTGTTCTGATCAATAAGGAGGGGCTGGTGAGGGCCTGGGAGGAATACAGAGAAATTGTCCAAGCAGTCAGTGATCAGGTTAGAAAAGCTGAAGCCTTGAAAGAATTAAGTCTGTCCAGAGACATCAAGGGAAACAAGATGAATTTCTATAGGTATGTCAGTGATAAAAGAAGGACTAGGCAAAATGTGCTCTTTCCAGACGGAAACAGGAGACCTGGTTACCCAGGATATGGAGAAGGCTGAGGTACTCAATGACTTCTTTGCTTCAGTCTTCACTGGCAAGAGCTCCAGCTGCACAGCCCAAGTCACAGAAGGCAAAGGCAGGGACTGGGAGAATGAAGAACCGCCCAGTGTAGGAGAAGATCAGGTTCAAGACCATCTAAGGAACCTGAAGGTGCACAAGTCCATGGGACCTGATGAGGGGCATCCGTGGGTCCTGAGGGAACTGGCAGATGATGCTGCTAAGCCATTATTGGAGGAGTCATGGCAGTCTGGTGAAGTTCCCACCGACTGGAAAAGGGGAACCATAGCCCCCATTTTGTAAAAGGGAAAAAAAGGAAGAGCCAGGGACCTACAGGCCAGTCAGTCTCACCTCTGTGCCCAGCAAGATCATGGAGTAGATCCTCCTAGAAACTATGCTAAGGCACATGGAAATAAGGAGGTGTATGGTGACAGCCAACATGGCTTCACTAAGGGAAATCCTGCCTGACTAATTTGGTGGCCTTCTATGATGAGGTTATAGTGTTGGTGAATAAGGGAAGAGCAACTGACATCGTCTACCTGGACTTGTCCAAAGAATTTCACACTGTCCCACATGACATCATTATCTCTAAATTGGAGAGACATGGTTTTGATGGATGGACCACTTGGTAAGGAATTGGCTGGGTGGTTGCACTCAAAGAGCTGCGGTCAACGGTTCAATGTCCACGTGGAGACCAGTGACGAGTGGTGTTCCTCAGTAGTTGGTATTGGGGCTGGTCCTGTTTCATATCTTTGTTGTTGACGTGGACAGTGGGATCGAGTGCACCCTCAGCAAGTTTGCAGATGACACCAAGCTGTGTGGTTTGGTGGACACGCTGGCGGGAAGGGATGCCATCCAAGGGACCTTGACAGGCTGGAGAGGTGGGCCTGGGAGAACCTCATGAAGTTCAACAAGGCCAAGTGCAAGGTCCTGCACGTGGATCAGGGCAATCCCATGCACAAGTACAGGCTGGGCAGAGAATGGATTGAGAGCAGCACGGAGGAAAAGGACTTGAGAGTGCTGGTTGATGAGAAGCTCAACATGAGCCAATGTGTGCTGGCAGCCCCGAAAGCCAACCGTATCCTGGGCTGCATCCAAAGAAGCGTGGCCAGCAGGTCGAGGGAGGTGGTTCTGCCTCTCTGCTCTGCTCTCGTCGACCCCACCTGGAATACTGCGTTCAGCTCTGGGGTCCCCAACACAAGAAGGACATGGACTGCTGGAGTGAGTCCAGAGGAGGGCCACGAAGATGATCCAAGGGCTGGAGCGCCTCTGCTATGAAGACAGGCCGAAAGAGTTGGGACTGTTCAGCCTGGAGAAGAGATGCTCTGGGTGATCTTATTGCAGCCTTCCAGTACTTAAAGGGGCCTACAGGAAAGCTGGAGAGGGTCTTTTTACAAGGGTGTGTAATGACAGGACAAGAAGTAATGGATGTAAACTGAAAGCAGGGAGATTTCGATTAGATCTAAGGAAGAAATTTTCACTCTGAGGGTGGTGAGGCACCTGAACAGGTTGCCCAGAGGTTGTGGCTGCCCCATCCCTGGAAGTATTCAGGGCCAGGCTGGATGAGGCTTTGAGCAACCTGGTCTCTAGTAGAAAGCGTCTCTGCCCATGGCAGGGGTGTTGGAACTGATATCTTCAACTATCCTGATATCTGCTGGAAGGCCTACTCAGCCAGCCAGATGATAACTTCCTGGTGCAAATGGTGGATGAACCTACTAGGAGAGAGCGCTGCTGGATCTTATTCTCACTAATAAGGAGGGTCTGGTTGAAGCGCTGAAGGTTGAGGGTAGCCTTGGTTGTAGTTACCATGAAATAGTGGAGTTCAGGATCTCATGTGGCAGGAAGAGAATACCTAGCAGAACTAGAATCCTGGACTTCAGTAGGGCTAACTTTGATCTTTTCAAACAACTGCTAGGAGAAATCCCATGGGACAGAGTACTGGAAGGTAATGAGGCCCAAGATAGTTGGTTAGCCTTTAAGGACCTCTTCTTCCAGCTCAAGACCTGTGCATCACAACAGGTAGGAAGTCAAGAAAGGGCACCAAGAGACCTGCATGGTTGAATGGGGAACTGCTGGGAAAACGCAAGTGGAAAAAGAGAGTGTACACATCATGGAAGGAGGGCAGGCCACTTGGGAGGAATATAGGTCTGCTGTCAGAGGATGTAGGGGGCAACTAGGAAAGCTAAGACCTCCTTGGAAGTAAACCTTGCAAGAAAGGTCAAGGACAACAGAAAGGGCTTCTTCAAATACATTGCCGATAAAACTAACACTAGAGGCGATGTAGGCCCACTGGTGAACGAGGAGGGTGCCCTGGTGACAGAGGATAAGAAGGCGGCAGAGTTAGTGAATGCCTTCTTTGCCTCAGTCTGTACTGCTGGAGGCTACCCTGATGAGCCCCGGAACCCTGAGGCACCTGAGGAAGTCAGGATAGAGGAGTTGTCCTACCCTGGTTGATGAGGACTTGGTTAGGGACCAGTTAAGCAACCTGGCCACCCATAAATCCATGGGTACTGATGGCATGCACCCGCAGGTGCTGAGGGAGCTGGTGGATGTCATTGCCAGGCCACTTGCCATCATCTTTGTTAAATCGTGGGGAACGGAAGAGGTGCCTGAGGACTGGAGGAAAGCCGAAGTCACTCTGGTCTTCAAAAAAGGCAAGAAGGAAGACCCAGGTAACTATAGACCGGTCAGCCTCACCTCCATCCCTGGAAAGATAATGGAACAACTTATCCTTGGTGCTGTCTCTAGGCATATCAAGGATAAGAGGGTCATTAGGGGCAGTCAACATGGCTTCACTAGGGGAAGTCGTGCTTGACAACCTGATATCCTTTTATGAGGATATCACCCAGTGGGTGGATGATGGTAGAACGGTGGATGTGGTCTATCTTGACTTCAGTAAAGCATTTGACACAGTCTCCCATGGCATCCTCACAGCTAAACTGAGGAAGTGTGGTCTGGATGATCGGATAGTGAGGTGGATTGTGAACTGGCTGAAGGATAGAAGCCAGAGAGTAGTGGTCAATGGGACAGAGTCCCGTTGGGGGCCTGTATCCAGTGGAGTCCCTCAAGGGTCGGTACTGGGACCAGTATTGTTGAACATATTCATCGATGACTTGGATGAGGGAATAGAGTGCATGGTCAGCAAGTTTGCTGATGACACTAAACTGGGAGGAGTGGCTGACACACCAGAAGGCTGTGCTGCCATTCAAAGAGACCTGGACAGGCTGGAGAGTTGGGCGGGGAGAATTTAATGAAATACAACAAGGGCAAGTGTAGAGTCTTGCATCTGGGTAAGAACAACCCGATGTACCAGCACAAGTTGGGGACTGAACTGCTGGGAGCAGCACAGGGGAAAGGGACCTGGGGGTCCTGGTGGACAGCAGGATGACCATGAGCCAGCAATGTGCCCTTGTGGCCAAGAAGGCCAATGGCATCCTGGGGTGTATTAGAAGGGTGTGGTTAGTAGTCGAGAGAGGTTCTCCTCCCCCTACTCTGCCCTGGTGAGACCACGTCTGGAATATTGTGTCCAGTTCTGGGCCCCTCAGTTCAAGAAGGACAAGGAACTGCTTGAGAGTCCAGCACAGGGCCACAAAGATGATTAAGGGAGTGGAGCATCTCCCTTATGAGGAAAGGCTGAGGGAGCTGGGTCTCTTTAGCTTGGAGAGGACTGAGGGGAGACCTCATTAATGTTTATAAATATGTAAAGGGTGACTGTCATGAGGATGGAGCCAGAATTTATATACTCATGAAAGAAAACATACAATAAAACCAAAAATATGACATAGAAAATGACAGGGATATACTTTACCTTGTGGCAACGTTATTGGTACAACAGGAGACAAGGATGTTGAAAGTTGAGAGGTGAAAGGAGATGACGTGGTGCGGGTAGTGGTTAATGTTGTCGTTTGCAAAGAAGTCCTTTCAAATGACTCTGTAGAAGCAGTGGTAATAAGACTAGGAGCAAAAGTAATTGTTGTAGATAAAACAGTTGGAATCAAAACTGAAGTGGACTTGGAAGAAATACTGGTAGGAATTACAGTTGAAGACGTTTTGACATGGGGATGTGGTATTTTGGAAGGAAAAATAAGTATACTCTCAGCAGATCTAAATGTGGAAGTTGTGAGGGGCGTAGGTGTAGGCTTGGGGCTAGTGGTTGGGGCTGAGCTGGAAGAGAGCGTGGAAGTTGCGGCAGATGTCAGGCGGGTGGTGAGCTGTGTGGAGGAGGCAGGCGAAGATGTGGCACTTGAAGACGTCACTGTGAGAGGGACTTGTGTGCTGCTAGCAGAGCTGGCCTCTGTGGAGACAGAAGTCTTGGAGGTGCTGCTGGCGGAGGTGGTGGCAGTGGTCTTCTGCGTGGTGAGAGGCGTGACGATTTTCTGTTTGTGGGTGACGGCTGCCGGGAGGAAAGCACAGGTTGACTGAGGGTGGCGGGCCAAGAAGGGAAGGTAAAGGCGTGGCAAAGCCCTGGGCTAGGAGCCGGGGCAGGAAAAGCAGCCCTGTGTTGCACTGAGTCTGGCTGGCAAGAGGGAGCATTGGGCTTCTAGCTTTTTCCCTAAGCCTGGCCGTCCTGCTTAGAGGCAGTCGCGGACAAAGTGTGTGCCAGTCAGCGGTGGGTTGACCCTGGCTGGATGCTAAGCGCCCAGCCAGCTGCCGTCACTCGCCCTCAGCAGGAATGGGGAGGGAATCCAAAGTGGAATAGCAAAACCCCACCCGTGCCCAGATAGAGACAGTATTGTAGCGAAGAAACTGAAAAAACCACCAAAACCCACCCACGTGATGCAAAGGCAATCGCTCACCACCTCCCGAAGGGCGGCCAATGCCCGTCCAGTCTCCAAGCAATGGCTACTTGGGAAAAACCTTCTCCCTACCCAGCTTTACTGCTGAGCATGACGTTCTGTGGTCTGGCGTTTCTCCTTGGTCACCCACTTTGGGCCACCTGTCCTGTCTATATCCCCAGCCAACCTCTTGCCAACCTCTAGCTCACTCCCTGGCGGGCAGAAAGAGAAACAGAGAATGCCCGGATGCTGCACGAGCACTTCTCAACAGGAGCTAAAGCACGGCACGGGTGTGCTATTGACACTGGCTTGGAAACTCATGTGAAACACTGCACCAGACAAGGTGCTAGGAACAAGAAGTAGCTCCATGCAAACCCGAGCCAGTAGACAGGTGCAGGACTGCCCCAGGTGGCAGGCTGGCCAGTGCGAAAGGCCTCAGAGAGATGGGCAAGTATCAAAAGAAATGCGCAAGCGACGTGTGGTGCTTGGAAGGAAGGAAGGAAGGAAGGAAGGAAGAAGGAAGGAAGGAAGGAAGGAAGGAAGGAAGGAAGGAAGGAAGCAGGGAGGGAGAAGAAAGGGAGGAAGCGTCATTGGTGGGAAGAGCAGGCAGAAGCAGCGGGAAGAGGCAGGAGGGAGCCTTACCGGGTGCGAGGAGCTGGGAGGTGTGGAGGACACAGTTGAGGAGGTGGAAGACTAGACGATGGCAGAGGGCTGGTTTTGGCTGTGGACGGTGCCGAGAACTCTGTTGCAGGTGACTCTGTTGCAGCAGTGGTCGTCGGGGAAGTGGACTTGGTCTTTAGGGTGGTAGGTGTAGGCTTGGGGCTTGTGGTTGGGGCTGAGCTGGAAGAGAGCGTGGAAGTTGCGGCAGATGTCAAGCGGGTGGTGAGCTGTGTGGAGGAGGCAGGCAAAGATGTGGCACTTGAAGACGTCACTGTGAGAGGGACTTGTGTGCTGCTAGCAGAGCTGGCCTCTGTGGAGACAGAAGTCTTGGAGGTGCTGCTGGCGGAGGTGGGGCGGTGGTCTTCTGCGTGGTGAGAGGCGTGACGATTTTCTGTTTGTGGGTGACGGCTGCCGGGAGGAAAGCACAGGTTGACTGAGGGTGGCGGGCCAAGAGGGAAGGTAAAGGCGGTGGCAAAAGCCCTGGGCTAGGAGCTGGGGCAGGAAAAGCAGCCCTGTGTTGCACTGAGTCTGGCTGGCAAAAGGGAGCATTGGGCTTCTATTTGGAGATATCCCTGTTTGTTGCAGGGGGGTTGGACTAGATGACCTTTGAAGGTCCCTTCCAGCCATAACCATTCTATGATTCTATGATTCTATGATTCTAGCTTTTTCCCTAAGCCTGGCTGTCCTGCTTAGAGGCAGTCGCGGCCAAAGTGTGTGCCAGTCAGCGGTGGGTTGACCCTGGCTGGATGCTAAGCGCCCAGCCAGCTGCCGGCTCACTCGCCCTCAGCAGGAATGGGGAGGAATCCAAAGTGGAATAGCAAAACCCCACCCGTGCCCAGATAGAGACAGTATTGAGTAGCGAAGAAACTGAAAAAAACACCAAAACCCACCCCACGATGCAAAGGCAATTGCTCACCACCTCCCAAGGGTGGCCAATGCCCATCCAGTCTCCAAGCAATGGCTACTTGGGAAAAACCTCCTCCCTACCCAGCTTTACTGCTGAGCATGACGTTCTGTGGTCTGGCGTTTCTCCTTGGTCACCCACTTTGGGCCACCTGTCCTGTCTGTGTCCCCAGCCAACCTCTTGCCAACCTCTAACTCACTCCCTGGCGGGCAGAAAGAGAAACAGAGAATGCCCGGATGCTGCACGAGCACTCTCAGCAGGAGCCAAAGCACGGCACGGGTGTGCTATTGACACTGGCTTGGAAACTCATGTGAAACACTGCACCAGACAAGGTGCTACAAGAAGCAGCTCCATGCAAACCCGAGCCAGTAGACAGGTGCAGGACTGCCCCAGTGGCAGGCTGGCCAGTGCAAAAGGCCGCAGGAGAGATGGCAAGTATCAAAAGAAATGCGCAAGCGACGTGTGTGCTTGGAAGGAAGGAAGGAAGGAAGGAAGGAAGGAAGGAAGGAAGAAGGAAGGAAGAAAGCAGGGAGGGGGAAGAAGGGAGGAAGCGTCATTGGTGGGAAGAGCAGGCAGAAGCAGCGGGAAGAGGCAGGAGGAGCCTTACCGGGGTGCGAGGAGCTGGAGTGTGGAGGACACAGTTGAAAAGGTGGAAGACGTAGACGATGGCAGAGGGCTGGTTTTGGCTGTAGACGGTGCCGAGGACTCTGTTGCAGGTGACTCTGTTGCAGCAGTGGTCGTCGGGGAAGTGGACTTGGTCTTTAGGGTGGTAGGTAGGCTTGGGGCTTGTGGTTGGGCTGAGCTGGAAGAGAGCGTGGAAGTTGCGGCAGATGTCAGCGGGTGGTGAGCTGTGTGGAGGAGGCAGGCGAAGATGTGGCACTTGAAGACGTCACTGTGAGAGGGACTTGTGTGCTGCTAGCAGAGCTGGCCTCTGTGGAGACAGAAGTCTTGGAGGTGCTGCTGGCGGAGGTGGTGGCGGTGGTCTTCTGCGTGGTGAGAGGCGTGACGATTTTCTGTTTGTGGGTGACGGCTGCCGGGAGGAAACACAGGTTGACTGAGGGTGGCGGGCCAAGAGGGGAAGGTAAAGCGGTGGCAAAAGCCCTGGGCTAGGAGCTGGGGCAGGAAAAGCAGCCCTCTGTTGCACTGAGTCTGGCTGGCAAGAGGAGCATTGGGCTTCTATTTGGAGATATCCCTGTTTGTTGCAGGGGGGTTGGACTAGATGACCTTTGAAGGTCCCTTCCAGCCATAACCATTCTATGATTCTATGATTCTATGATTCTAGCTTTTCCTAAGCCTGGCTGTCCTGCTTAGAGGCAGTCGCGGCCAAAGTGTGCCAGTCAGCGTGGGTTGACCCTGGCTGGATGCTAAGCGCCCAGCCAGCTGCCGGCTCACTCGCCCTCAGCAGGAATGGGGAGGGAATCCAAAGTGGAATAGCAAACCCCACCCGTGCCCAGATAGAGACAGTATTGAGTAGCGAAGAAACTGAAAAACCACCAAAACCCACCCACACGATGCAAAGCAATTGCTCACCACCTCCCAAGGGCGGCCAATGCCCGTCCAGTCTCCAAGCAATGGCTACTTGGGAAAAACCTCCTCCTACCCAGCTTTACTGCTGAGCATGACGTTCTGTGGGCGTTTCTCCTTGGTCACCCACTTTGGGCCACCTGTCCTGTCTGTGTCCCCAGCCAACCTCTTGCCAACCTCTAGCTCACTCCCTGGCGGCAGAAAGAAACAGAGAATGCCCGGATGCTGCACGAGCACTTCTCAGCAGGAGCCAAAGCACGGCACGGGTGTGCTATTGACACTGGCTTGGAAACTCATGTGAAACACTGCACCAGACAAGGTGCTAGGAACAAGAAGCAGCTCCATGCAAACCCGAGCCAGTAGACAGGTGCAGGACTGCCCCAGGTGGCAGCTGGCCATGCAAAACCGCAGGAGGATGGCAAGTATCAAAAGAAATGCGCAAGCGACGTGTGGTGCTTGGAAGAAGGAAGGAAGGAGGAAGGAAGGAAGAAGGAAGGAAGGAAGGAAAGAGAAGGAAAGCAGGGAGGGAGGAAGGAAGGAGGAGCGTCATTGGTGGGAAGAGCAGGCAGAAGCAGCGGGAAGAGGCAGGAGGGAGCCTTACCGGGTGCGAGGAGCTGGGAGGTGTGGAGGACCAGTTGAGGAGGTGGAAGACGTAGACGATGGCAGAGGGCTGGTTTTGGCTGTGGACGGTGCCGAGGACTCTGTTGCAGGTGACTCTGTTGCAGCAGTGGTCGTCGGGGAAGTGGACTTGGTCTTTAGGGTGGTAGGTGTAGGCTTGGGGCTTGTGGTTGGGCTGAGCTGGAAGAGAGCGTGGAAGTTGCGGCAGATGTCAAGCGGGTGGTGAGCTGTGTGGAGGAGGCAGGCGAAGATGTGGCACTTGAAGACGTCACTGTGAGAGGGACTTGTGTGCTGCTAGCAGAGCTGGCCTCTGTGGAGACGAAGTCTTGGAGGTGCTGCTGGCGGAGGTGGTGGCGGTGGTCTTCTGCGTGGTGAGAGGCGTGACGATTTTCTGTTTGTGGGTGACGGCTGCCGGAGGAAAGCACAGGTTGACTGAGGGTGGCGGGCCAAGAGGGGAAGGTAAAGGCGGTGGCAAAAGCCCTGGGCTAGGAGCTGGGGCAGGAAAAGCAGCCCTCTGTTGCACTGAGTCTGCTGGCAAGGGAGCATTGGGCTTCTATTTGGAGATATCCCTGTTTGTTGCAGGGGGTTGGACTAGATGACCTTTGAAGTCCCTTCCAGCCATAACCATTCTATGATTCTATGATTCTATGATTCTAGCTTTTTCCCTAAGCCTGGCTGTCCTGCTTAGAGGCAGTCGCGGCCAAAGTGTGTGCCAGTCAGCGGTGGGTTGACCCTGGCTGGATGCTAAGCGCCCGCCAGCTGCCGCTCACTCGCCCTCAGCAGGAATGGGGAGGGAATCCAAAGTGGAATAGCAAAACCCCACCCGTGCCCAGATAGAGACAGTAGAGTAGCGAAGAAACTGAAAAAACCACCAAACCCACCCACCACACGATGCAAAGGCAATTGCTCACCACCTCCCAAGGGCGGCCAATGCCCGTCCAGTCTCCAAGCAATGGCTACTTGGGAAAAACCTCCTCCCTACCCAGCTTTACTGCTGAGCATGACGTTCTGTGGTCTGGCGTTTCTCCTTGGTCACCCACTTTGGGCCACCTGTCCTGTCTGTGTCCCCAGCCAACCTCTTGCCAACCTCTAGCTCACTCCTGGCGGGCAGAAAGAGAAACAGAGAATGCCCGGATGCTGCGCGAGCACTTCTCAGCAGGAGCTAAAGCACGGCACGGGTGTGCTATTGACACTGGCTTGGAAACTCATGTGAAACACTGCACCAGACAAGGTGCTAGGAACAAGAAGTAGCTCCATGCAAACCCGAGCCAGTAGACAGGTGCAGGACTGCCCCAGGTGGCAGGCTGGCCAGTGCAAAAGGCCGCAGAGAGATGGCAAGTATCAAAAGAAATGCGCAAGCGACGTGTGGTGCTTGGAAGGAAGGAAGGAAGGAAGAAGGAAGGAAGGAAGGAAGGAAGAGGAAGGAAGGAAGGAAAGGAAGGAAGGAAGGAAGGAAGGAAAGCAGGGAGGGAGGAAGGAAGGAGGAAGCGTCATTGGTGGGAAGAGCAGGCAGAAGCAGCGGGAAGAGGCAGGAGGGAGCCTTACCGGTGCGAGGAGCTGGGAGGTGTGGAGGACACAGTTGAGGAGGTGGAAGACGTAGACGATGGCAGAGGGCTGGTTTTGGCTGTGGACAGTGCCGAGGACTCTGTTGCAGGTGACTCTGTTGCAGCAGTGGTCGTCGGGGAAGTGGACTTGGTCTTTAGGGTGGTAGGTGTAGGCTTGGGCTTGTGGTTGGGGCTGAGCTGGAAGAGCGTGGAAGTTGCGGCAGATGTCAAGCGGGTGGTGAGCTGTGTGGAGGAGGCAGGCGAAGATGTGGCACTTGAAGACGTCACTGTGAGAGGGACTTGTGTGCTGCTAGCAGAGCTGGCCTCTGTGGAGACAGAAGTCTTGGAGGTGCTGCTGGCGGAGGTGGTGGCGGTGGTCTTCTGCGTGGTGAGAGGCGTGACGATTTTCTGTTTGTGGGTGACGGCTGCCGGGAGGAAAGCACAGGTTGACTGAGGGTGGCGGGCCAAGAGGGGAGGTAAAGGCGGTGGCAAAAGCCCTGGGCTAGGAGCTGGGGCAGGAAAAGCAGCCCTGTGTTGCACTGAGTCTGGCTGGCAAAGGGAGCATTGGGCTTCTATTTGGAGATATCCCGTTTGTTGCAGGGGGGTTGGACTAGATGACCTTTGAAGGTCCCTTCCAGCCATAACCATCTATGATTCTATGATTCTATGATTCTAGCTTTTTCCCTAAGCCTGGCTGTCCTGCTTAGAGGCAGTCGCGGCCAAAGTGTGTGCCAGTCAGCGGTGGTTGACCCTGGCTGGATGCTAAGCGCCCAGCCAGCTGCCGGCTCACTCGCCCTCAGCAGGAATGGGAGGGAATCCAAAGTGGAATAGCAAACCCCACCCGTGCCCAGATAGAGACAGTATTGAGTAGCGAAGAAACTGAAAAAAACACCAAAACCCACCCACACGATGCAAAGGCAATTGCTCACCACCTCCCAAGGGCGGCCAATGCCCGTCCAGTCTCCAAGCAATGGCTACTTGGGAAAAACCTCCTCCCTACCCAGCTTTACTGCTGAGCATGACGTTCTGTGGTCTGGCGTTTCTCCTTGGTCACCCACTTTGGGCCACCTGTCCTGTCTGTGTCCCCAGCCAACCTCTTGCCAACCTCTAGCTCACTCCCTGGCGGGCAGAAAGAGAAACAGAGAATGCCCGGATGCTGCGCGAGCACTTCTCAGCAGGAGCTAAAGCACGGCACGGGTGTGCTATTGACACTGGCTTGGAAACTCATGTGAAACACTGCACCACAAGGTGCTAGGAACAAGAAGTAGCTCCATGCAAACCCGAGCCAGTAGACAGGTGCAGGACTGCCCCAGGTGGCAGGCTGGCCAGTGCAAAAGGCCGCAGGAGAGATGGGCAAGTATCAAAGAAATGCGCAAGCGACGTGTGGTGCTTGGAAGGAAGGAAGGAAGAAGGAAGGAAGGAAGAAGGAAGGAAGGAAGGAAGGAAGGAAGGAAGGAAGGAAGGAAGAAGGAAGGAAGGAAGAAGGAAAGCAGGGAGGGAGAGAAGGAGGAAGCGTCATTGGTGGGAAGAGCAGCAGAAGCAGCGGGAAGAGGCAGGAGAGCCTTACCGGGGTGCGAGGAGCTGGGAGGTGTGGAGGACACAGTTGAGGAGGTGGAAGACGTAGACGATGCAGAGGGCTGGTTTTGGCTGTGGACGGTGCCGAGGACTCTGTTGCAGGTGACTCTGTTGCAGCAGTGGTCGTCGGGAAGTGGACTTGGTCTTTAGGGTGGTAGGTGTAGGCTTGGGGCTTGTGGTTGGGCTGAGCTGGAAGAGCGTGGAAGTTGCGGCAGATGTCAGCGGGTGGTGAGCTGTGTGGAGGAGGCAGGCGAAGATGTGGCACTTGAAGACGTCACTGTGAGAGGGACTTGTGTGCTGCTAGCAGAGCTGGCCTCTGTGGAGACAGAAGTCTTGAGGTGCTGCTGGCGGAGGTGGTGGCGGTGTCTTCTGCGTGGTGAGAGGCGTGACGATTTTTCTGTTTGTGGGACGGCTGCCGGGAGGAAAGCACAGGTTGACTGAGGGTGGCGGGCCAAGAGGGGAAGGTAAAGGCGGTGGCAAAAGCCCTGGGCTAGGAGCTGGGGCAGGAAAAGCAGCCCTGTGTTGCACTGAGTCTGGCTGGCAAGAGGAGCATTGGCTTCTATTTGGAGATATCCCTGTTTTTGCAGGGGGGTTGGACTAGATGACCTTTGAAGGTCCCTTCCAGCCATAACCATTCTATGATTCTATGATTCTATGATTCTAGCTTTTTCCCTAAGCCTGGCTGTCCTGCTTAGAGGCAGTCGCGGCCAAAGTGTGCCAGTCAGCGGTGGGTTGACCCTGGCTGGATGCTAAGCGCCCAGCCAGCTGCCGGCTCACTCGCCCTCAGCAGGAATGGGGAGGAATCCAAAGTGGAATAGCAAAACCCCACCCGTGCCCAGATAGAGACAGTATTGAGTAGCGAAGAAACTGAAAAAACCCCAAAACCCACCCACCCACACGATGCAAAGGCAATTGCTCACCACCTCCCAAGGCGGCCAATGCCCGTCCAGTCTCCAAGCAATGGCTACTTGGGAAAAACCTCCTCCCTACCCGCTTTACTGCTGAGCATGACGTTCTGTGGTCT